>NC_143059.1:49475000-49557500 GCF_052426305.1 Pelodiscus sinensis
TTTAGGGGAAAATAACATGAATTTCCAGCAGTATAGTTGTGTAATGATTTTATATTTTTAAAGTATGCCTGCACTCCATTCACAGTCATTTAAGTACTTAAATAAGCACAATAAATGTAAATAATTTACTTCTTTACATACAGAAAATTGGGCAGAAAAGTAATTTTGAATAGCAACTTGGCTTACTATACCCAGTGATTTGGTGCCCTGTAAAATGCATTTGACACTGCTGTTCATTAAGCTAGTGCTATTGAGCCTTCTTCACATTCATTAGTGATTAATTCGGACAGATATTTAACTTAATAAGGTAAGCAAATAAACAAAAAATCACTTTCCATGCCTTAAGGTTTTTAGCCCTCTAATTGGTTTTGTGCACTAATTATCAAGATTAACACCTTACACTTTTCTCACTCCTTACACTTAGAAATTCCAACTGGGAAAAAAAAACAGAAAACCTTGTGGGAATCCTTTATGATAAAGGGTTAAGGGTTTGCCGTTTACAAGGAAGATTATTACCAGAAAAGAACAATTCCAGGTTAATGCAGCCACAAATGTAGCACAGTGAGGAGGAGATAGAAAGTTGCATGGATTTAGAAACAATGACACTGACCAATTTTGCAGTATGTGTGACTGAGCAGTTCTCCAGAGGATACTGTGTGTGTGTGTGTGTGTGTGTGTGTTTTGTGTGTGTGTGTGTGTGTGTGTGTGTGTAAATGACTACAACAAGCTGTGTGAGGCAGAGAACATGTTTTATTATACATTTTCTAAAATGACATGTACTTCTACATTTATATAATGTGTATAATTTGATGTACTACTTATTGCAGCATTTGCTGACGGATTCAAGATTTATCTTCTAACATTTAAAAATGTATGTTAACGCTGTGTCCCATAGAATTAGTAATACTTTATATTAGAGCCAAATCACTGTGAATTTATTTTGCTATTTATTGCAATTAAATTTATCACAAAGTTGTTTTTCAGCATGTGGATGTAATCTGCAGTTGCATAGCAATTTAGTATTAGTATATGTCTACCTGTTACATAGTGCTGTGGTATAAGAAACACTTTCTGATAAGTGGTAACAATTAGAGTCTGACTCTAATGAGGAAAATATTGTACACTGCTCTGTATCTCAACTTAAAATGCTTTATTTTCACAGCAAGTGTATGTAGGGCTATATAGGATTCCCTATTTTAGAATCTATACATTAGTTCAAAATACTAGGCATGCCTTTCTACATTTGACATGTAAATGTCAGTTTGTTACTATTATAACTTTATATCCCCACTGAAAGTACTGTACAAAGTGCTGATTCAGTTTTCCTCCTGAAAAATATATCCTTGCAAGCTTTTTAATATGTGCCAAACTAAAGTACACTTCATATTGCCTCTTCCAAATAAAGATCATGCAGTGAATGTACATGCTTAAAATAGCTGAAGAAGGGATCATAATTTAAGTTTGCTTGAATATGAGTTATGAGAGTCATTAAAACTCATTTTAGCCAAGTCCATAGCACAAATTGTTTCTATTAAAGGTTTCTGGACCACTGAATACAATATTTACTCTAAAATAATTAGTGGACTTGAAATAGCTAATTGTTACTTGTTCTTTTCATTAGAAGTCTTGTGGATCTATCTAGACTGTGGTTTAACCTGATGTCACTTTTCAATAGTTGTTTTGGGTTTTTGTTTTTGGGTTGGTTTTTTTTTGGCATTAGGGGATTTTTAAACTCCTTTTCTTTAATTCTTTTCTTTCTTTAATGGGTGAGTGGATAAATTCAGTGGTGGATTTTTGTGACACTAAAGCAGCAGATAAGTCTATGATGCACTCTAGCTATGTGGTTTAAAAATCCCTTACCATATGTTTTCTCACTGGAATGCCTCGTCTTGCAAAATTACAGGAACCGAAGCTTAAAAACACAATTAGGTAGTTTAAAATGAAGTATTAAAGAAATACCACATATTTTCAGATATGCATGCAATGGTTTTTGCCCCTTCTTTTCCTTTTCTTTTGTGTTATTCTTTGAGTTGTTCAAGAAGATCCCTTGTATTTGAGTGTTGTACTAATTATAATTCACATTTTTCTAATTAGATTATATAGGTTGTGGTTAAATTATAAATGAAACAATGAACTACTGAAATACTTATCATAACATCATCTTTTATGTTACAGAAAATATGACGTTTGTGTATAGTGTGGGAGCGGGATCAAAAAGGTATTATGTGATGAGAGCTCTCCTTGCTTTTTTGATTCTGCTTATGGTATCTGTACAAACAAGTAACACAATTTGAAGTGTTTTTCTAAAGTATTCTGAAAACTGCAGCACAATATCGAGCCCTGAGAAAAATGCAAGAAAACTGAATTTCTAATGAATAAGTAGGCATGTCACAATATAAACTCTGTTTCACACACGGACACACATTCTTTCTAGTCTAGTGTCTTAAGTTTATTTCCCTACTGTGTTACAAACCAACTTTACCTATTTGCTCCTGATTTACATAAAAATTATATTTTAAAAAAATCCAAGATAATAAATTCCTTTTTTTCCACAACACTATATAGTATAAAAATCGAGTAGCTGCATGGCTACCTATTTTAACATTTTTTGGTTAAAAAAAGGGTTTATGGATGGTGAGAATTAAACTGAGTTCTGTCTCAATCTGAAGATTAAGAGTCTTAACAGTTAATTTATACTTACTAATTGATCAAATATTTAGTTTATATGTTCTATCATTTTAAGCTGGTTATTTTAAAAACTACTAGTAATAGTATAGTTTAAAATTATTATTGTATGTTAAATGTATAGTTTTATTTAATTGTATTTTTAATAGTATTTGGATGAACTTTTGGAACAAAGAGTCGGAGGAGTGGAGGTAGGAGCTTGAGACACGAAATCAATTATTCCCTTGTTTTAAGATATACGTTCAGCTTTTTTTCTAAAGCAAGACATGATTTTAGAGCAGTACTACTCCTCAGTTGTTCAAGTGCTCTAAATACAAAGCAAATACCATGTATGATTCATAGTTTAGCTTATATACTTCATTTGTAGATAAAAACATATGAAGGGCTATTTGCTGTAAAACTTAGAGTAGTGCTATTGCCTTAATTGACTTATATTCAGCAGTGAATTAACAAACTTGGTGACAAAAAGAGGCACTGAACATTCACAAACAACTGATATTTTCTGCACAGATGCCTGTGAGCTGTGCTTTTTTGCACCCCTGTAAGAAGCCTCGAGGTTTCTGTTTTTTGGGGGCTTTTCTTGGCTGAGCTGTCATTGCTTTCCAGGATAACAAATCCTCTTTTATAGCACTTGGTGGAGTTTGGTTAGGGGCTACCTCTGAGCAACATGAACTTGGCCTTGCTCTGTGTCTTACACTAATACCTTCACTACTGTAAAGAATCAGGGTACTTGAGAAACAGCCTGAAGCCATACAGCTGATTATTTCACCAAATTTGCATCTTTTCAACAGTAATGGGGATGGCTTTCACAAATGCTCCCAGGCTCTAAATAGATGTTAAGTGGTTGTTTCTAGTTCCTTCCCCTCTCTATTTCCCTTGAGAGCCACTTCCCAACCCACCCACTCTGCTATCCTTGTGCTTAGCCCTCTGGCAGCTGTGCACTGCTCCTGGCGTCTGGCAAACCCTACAGAAGGGGTTGTATTGAGTAAGTTGGCCAATTGATACAGTCCTCACCTGGGACTGCCTATAATGCCTGTATACACAAGATAGTCAGTTATTCTTTCTTCTGGGGAGAAAAATAAATGGCCTCCAGTAACTGTGAGTGATCTCAGGTGTCCTTTGACTTCTGTTTAGTCATATGGCCTATGTCGTATGGTTGAGATGCATGTTTCCTACTGAGGCAGTTAACATAGTTGGGTTCTTCAGCAGGAAAATCTGTGGAGTATGCATAAAAGACAAGAAAGTGCTGCATAGTTCTGTCTTTTGTTTAAGAAAGTGAAGTAGGGCTTGAAAAGAGATGGTGTGGATAGAGAGCAATTGAATGGCTATGTATTCTCATGTGCGTGATAGAACATCACTGCCTGGAGGGGGAAGAGGGGAAAAGGAATGAGAATCTTATACACAGGGGGGTCTCCCTCTCTTTCCTTGGTAAATGAGGACTGATGACATTGTCTTTTCTCCATCTCCATATCTGACCAGATATGGAGATCAACCAGAACAGGAATGTATTTAAAAAGAAGTGTTTAAAATGAGGAATAAATATTTATTTAAAATATGGATTTTATTTACTTAAAGTGTGTGTGTTTGTGGGGGAGGAAATCTTGCAAATCATGATATCATATTTCTTAATTCTGTTTTGTCCCTACATAGTCCATAGCATCCTGTGTGCATTGTGATGGGAGCTTCTATGGTTATTCCTCATTACACATCATTCGTTAAATGAAGGGACACAACTTTACTGAAATGTTGTGCTACTTTTCTATGGAACTTGTATAACTTCATTTTGCCAAATGTTTTGTAGGACCTAACTTGTAACTGCTTACGTCCTAATGAGGTCAGTGATAAATTCCCACTGTCTTCCAGGGGACTACTGCCATGAGTAAAACTATATATATAGTAAAGTGTTTGCAGAGCAGGGGCCTAAAACACAGCACAACAAACTACTCCAGATGAAGGAAATGAGAATTTTAACACTGATGCCAGCATGAATAAGGTTTGGACCTAGAGTAATTTAGATTTGGGTGCTGGGAGCCACGCCATGTGCAGAATTTCCTCTGTTTTCCATAGTAGGTCTACAGTGGGAGAATGGGAGGTGATGTATTGGTTAGAAAAGGAGATGTGAGTCTGGTGTATATTCCCAATTCTGCCACTGACATCCTTGTAGCTTTTGGGACTCTGAACCTTAAAATGGGTATCATAATTTGACTCTTGCAGGAGTATTGAGAAGCTTGTTTATTGATATGTGCAAGAGCTTTGAGTTTCTGCAAACTATAGCAACATATCAGTGCAAACTGAATTAATTATTAATATACCACGTCTATTAACATTTAAAAAACAAAGGCTCTAATGGTGCACAGAAAATAATGGAAGTTTTGCCTGAATAAGGAATTAAAGATCGTGCCCCAAATCAGGACAGCACACATCACAACTTGTTTTGATTCTAATTCAAAACACTGAAGGCTGTTCGAGTTAGTCTAGAGAACCTCTTTTCCCTCTCTCCACTGCTTTGTACATCTGCAACAGTGCCAGCTTGATAAAATTTAAACCCTCCCCAAAACTACAAGTAAAATATCAATAGTGATGTCTCTTAAAATTCACTGAAGGAAACTTGGGGATTAGACTTAAAGCTCTGTTCTTAATTTATCCTGTCGTGCCTAAGTATTTCAGCACATATTACATCTGTGGAAGGATCACCCACTGTTTGGAGAGCTCTCCTTTACTTAGGCACATTGGGGTGAGAAAAGGACAGAACAAACTTGCAGAACTATTGTATTTAGCAGAGCACTCTCTATTTTCATGGATTACTAACATAGTAAATCATAACTGTTTTGGAGCCATTAGCTGGTCAGTGCCGACATAGATACATACTTACATGCATGTGTACTTGACATATCAGTAGATACCTAAGGATGCTTTCATATATGTTTTAATGAAATGACAGGTCATAGCTTTTTTTTAATTAACTACTTTTGCTAAACAAACTATTCCATGTTGCATTTAGCTGTAACATCCTAAATTTCCCAGAACAGAAGAAGAGCTCAGTGTATGCTTGAAAGCTTCTCTCTCTCCAACAGAAGTTGATCCAAGAACAGATGAAGAGACAAAGTGGGTGAGGTACTAATATCCTGGGACACAGCAAAAACACTACATATAGGCCATAGCTTCTGATTGCTGTACAGATGCATGACTTTATGCTAGGAATCTCAATGAAATGCATCTTCAGAAAAAATGTACCTCTAAATGTAATGTGGATACCTTTCCAAATCCTGTAACTCAGTCATTTATATTTGGTAAATATATCAAATAACAAACTACTGGGTCAAATTCTTCCTATAACTGTAAATTTCAGTTGAAATTGATTAGAAATGAATCAGGGATGAATTTTACTTGATGTTTACAAAACATTAGTTTAAAAATGTCAGTTTAAAATATACAGATCTCCATGATCTTCCTTTTTAAATTTTTCTTTACATCTGTATATAAATGAATCTCTTTTCACAGATTCGAAGGTTTTGAATTTTTTGTCAAATTTCACACTAGAAAAAAACTTTACAACTAAATCATAATGCCTTGAAAAAAAGTTTTAAAGTGAAAATACCAAAGAGACATAAACAGGATCTGATCTCACAAACTTTTATTGTTAATCATTAACTGAGTTTGGGGTGCACAAGGAATGCATGATTGGATGCTTAATGTCGTGAGTAATTTTTTTGAAATAATTACTCCATGAGAAGTAAACTAATTTTAACTTTCAGTATATGAAATAATTGTAAATTATCCAATTCAACCACATTATGTCTGGAATTAAAGAATGTATATGTTTCTGAATGTTAAAAGATATTAAGTGGTAAGACTAGGGCAGAAATGGTCAACCACAATATATTATATTCTTTTTTTAATCTTATACAATTCTATAGATATGAATGAGTCTTCTTCAAGTGATTACTCATGTTCATTCCATTTAGGTGGGTGCACATAATTGTTGGAAGGTTTTTCCCTTAGCAATACCTGTTGGGCTGGCAGGGGACCTCCTTTAGTGTTGCTTCCATGGCAGCACATATATACCCCTGCTAGCCCTTTGGCCCCTGAGCTCCTTCTTACCACTCCTTCTTGTTGGAGTGCTCTAGCCCTTGCTTTTCTGCAAGTGCATTCCTTGGTGCTATTGTGTACATAGTTAGCATGTATTAGTTTTTGGTTGTATAATGTTAGTTGTTAGAGTTAGTTAGTGGGGATTTCCCCCTCCATCTGATTTTCCCTCAACCAGGGTATGCTGTGGCCCCAGGGCTTCAAGTCATGTGCCAAGTGCCTGAAATCTAGGCCCCATTCTGACCACCATGACTCTTGCCTCACGTGCTTGGGAGAGGGTCACCAACCAGATAGCTGTAAAATCTGTTGGGGCTTCAAACCTTATACTAAGGAGAGGGAAGCACATTTAAAACTTCTCATAGAGGTGGCACTTTTGCTGCAATTGGTCCCAGAATCAGCACTGGTGGCCTCAACCCACAATGCATTGACCTCAGGGCACAAACCATCAGCACCGAGAAGGCTATCTCTAGCACTGAGATCCAGTGTCAGTGTGTGACACTGTTGTCAATCCCTGATGCCGCATAAGAAGAGAGCACAGAGTGGCTGCTCTTCTTCCTGCACACAGCCCAAGTGCATCCCCAGTAAGAACACTCTGAAGGCATGTCTACACAGCAGGGCTAAAGCCAAAATAAGCTACACAACGTGAGCTTATTTCAGCTTTTGACTTTGGCTACACAGCAGGAAGTTGAGGGAAGAACACACTTCCTCCAACATCCCTTATTTCTCATCAAATGAGGGTGATGGGACTCAAAGTAAGAAGACATCCAGCCCGACATTATTTCGACATAATGTTGAAATAACTGCTTGCTGTGTAGATCGGACTATGTTATTTTAATAATGCTGCTCTGTAGACATAGCCTGAGACTACTGCACCAACTGCAGCCATGCTAGCCCCTGCCATTATGAGAGGGCAGTCAAGCCCAATGCAGATGGACTCCTTGGAGTTGGACAACACTGTGGTGGAAGATCTTGATCTCTGGAGATATTAGAGGCTGCTGGGACCTCATTGAATTAACTAGGTCTTCTGGTCTGCCACTGAAGATGGCACATGAATGGATAGTCATGCCTCAACACCAATGGAACTGGCAGTGTCTGCAGCACCCAGGGTGAGGGCCCAGACACTGTATAAGCCACCACCTCCACTCTCGGCAACAGACTCATCTCCGTCTTTGACGCTGGCTCTGGCACCACCTCCACTGGATGCACTATGATGCAGAATTCCCCTTGGTATTTTCCCTGGCACCAACTTCCTTGGCACTGCTCTGGCCACTTCTGAATATTCTTCGGAGTCAGATGTGGAATCTTACACATTCAAGATTAATGGGCATAGATCCTGGTCTTGGCACCTGGTCTTGGCACCTGGTCTTGGAACCATAGCTGCCTCAAACAACTTGGCCACCTCAATGGCAGCCACCTATGCAGTGTTCCTTTTGGACACCATGGGCATATTACCAAGACCAGAGGCCATCTTGGACAGCTTCAGTATATTTGGTCAACCACAGTGCCCCTACCACCACTTCCAGTGGTCCAAGATTGGAATACAGGGACAGCCTCCAGCGAGCCAGTCCTTGACCACTAAATGAGGGCAAGACCTCTGTGACCTCACAGCCCAAGCTCCCTAGCAGCCGATTCAGGCTGAAGGTGAAGTGCTGTAGGAACTGGTCTCCCTCAAAGAGTCATCATTGTCATTGCCTGATAAGTCAGTGGTAGGGACATCACCTCCCTCCCAACCATGGATGCAAAGGCCTATCAGGACTCACTGAGAAGAGTGCCCAGAATCAGGGAGTACAAACAGAGGAGATATTCAAGGAGACATCCTCATACCCAGAGGTCCATCTAGAGTGGCTATACCACTTATCAAGACTGTGGCAAGCACAACCAGGATGCCGTAGCCAGCAGTCATTTATAGAAACTCATAGCTGCAGGTGTTGGGGATTCCACCGGGGGTCCAGAAAACAATTCAAGACCTGCAATTTTAGGGGTCAGACATTTTCTAGGACAAGACGGATACAGGTTACATAGGATCATAGAATACTAGAATTGGAAGGGACCGCGAGAGAACATCAAGTCCAGTCCCCTGCCCTCATGACCGGACCAAGCACCATCTAGATCAAGCCTGATAGATGTTTATCTAATCTGCTCTTAAATATCTCCAATGTTTAACCACCCTGACAGTTAGGTAGTATTTCCTAATGTCCAACTTAAATCTCCCTTGCTGCAATTTAGGCCCATTGCTTCTTGTCGTACGATCAGAGGCCAAGGAGAACAATTTTTCTCCCTCCTCCTTGTAACATACTTGCTATCATGTCCCCTCAGTCTTCTCTTTTCCAAACTAAGGAAACCCAATTCTTTCAGTCTTCCCTCATTGGCCACATTTTCTAGTCAATTAATCATTTTTGTTGCTCTTCTCTAGACCCTCTCCAATTTCCCCACATATTTCTTGAAATGTGGTGCCCAGAATTGGACACATTGTCCAGCTGAGGTCTAATCAGCGCAGAGTAGAACAGAAGAAAGACTTCTCATGTCTTTCTCACAACACTCTTGTTAATGCTTCCCAGAATCATGTTTGCTTTTTTTTTGCAACAGTGTCATATTGTTGACTCATATTTAGTTTGTGGTCCTGAATCCTACCCAAGCTCCAAGGAGTCCAGTCCTTCAAATATTTTCTATATGGCACATTGCTTATTAACAGGAGGGGTGACTCATTGAATTGAATGAAAGTACTCATTCTGGAGCCCTATAATCAGTACTACATGTTTGCCAGTTTAGGTTAAAACAAGAATAAATGAAGACATGGGGGGAATGCAAGGAAAGCCTACAGCCTCGACTTGAGTGAATTATACAGTAGCTTAGGAGCCTGATCCAAATCTCTGTGAATTCAGTGGAAAGGATTTGGATCAGAACTGATGTAACTAATGAACAAATTTTGAGAGTTACAAAGAGTATTTTGGTTTGTTTCATGGGGGGGGGGGGGGACTTGTTTTATTTTGCTAAAGATACAGTTTTGAAGCCTCTTTAAGGAAGTGGCTATATATTATACCCCATTTCTTGCTGTTTGTGCCATAGAAACATGTATAGTGTTGCCTTTTAGTAGCTGAAATGAATTGAAGATATGAAAAGAATAATTTAAAAGTAAAGCAAATCAGAAATTTCAAATGAATTGGGAAAGTACTGTTTCCTTTAATTTACTAGATCCTTCCAAAATGTACTTGTCTAACACATTTTATTTCATTTTTTAAAATATCAATATGAAACACTGCTTCTGAATGATCAGAGACATTTTATTCATGAACTTGGACTTTGATTGCATGGCATTTATTGATACATAAGATATTAGTTAAGTAGCTGGGAAGTACCTTTTACCTTTTTACAAGGGTAAGTCTCCTCCTTCAGTTTTCTAACTTGCAAACAGTTATTCTGGGAACATTCCTCATTTTAACCACACATACAATGAGTTTGAATGAAGTAATGGCTTCTGCTCTGCAAGACAAGTCACAATATTATACAATTCCTAGACAATTCCTGTGGATCTCTTACCAATTTCTTTTGCCTGTGAGAGAACAGAATAGTTTTGTTATACATAAGAAAATCACTGCTGAAGAATAAGACACTGTGTGAGTGTATGGGGGGAGGGGAAGAGGGAGAAAAATCTTTAAATTGAACATCAGTGTAATCTGAAATATTCTGTATCAAAGTGTAATATATGTCTGTGCTAGCCAGATGAAGCTTGTCCATCAAATATCTTACACTTACCTCAGGGCAAGGTGAATAATGCAAATAAATATTCACAAATAGTTATTGAAATTCGTAAATGAATTACAGTTCAATCGTATTTGTGCCCCACATCCTTCAAGTCACTCTTCAGTACTATAGTTTTCCTATAGAATCCCTTTTTTACTTACCCTTTTACTTTCAGAGAATACAATGAGACTACTTTACATTGGTATAACTACTCTGCAAAAGCGGCGAGGAGTCCTGTGGCACCTTATAGACTAACAGAGGTGTTTGGAGCATAAGCTTTCATGGGCAAAACCCACTTCATCAGATGCATGGGTCTTTGCCCACGAAAGCTTATGCTCCAAACACTTCTGTTAGTCTATAAGGTGCCACAGGACTCTTCGCTGCTTTTGCAGATTCAGACTAAAACGGCTACCCCTCTGATACATGACTACTCTGTTAATCTATAAAACCTTTATGGCTAGTTAACGAAGTTAACCTAAAATCTGCCTCCACTGTTGCTGAAAAATACTACATCATATGATAAATTGAAGGCTCAGAATGCTGACAAATCCAAGAGAAGAGAGTACCCATGTTTGATGAAAGTGAAGCTGACTACAGGAAAGGTAAAATACAAATGGCTGATGTGGAGCTTGTGTGACTGCCACATGTAAATCCCCAGTCAGCCTTAAAATTATTGGGGAATGCAGAAGAGTTATGAAAAGGTTCAAACAGCTATTTGAATTGTAGCTGAAAACAAGAGGGATTAGGGAATTGGGAGATGAGCAAAAAATGCACCGTTTTTGATGGGGCATGATGTTCAGGATGTATGCAATGCATTCAAACTAATGATCAGGAGGGAGAAGGGAAAAAAGAGCTGTGAAGGAGTAATGGAAAGGGAGCTGGGAGGTCTGCAGAAAGCATTTTCCCCTTTGCATACCTGATGCAATGAGTTAATCGGGCAAGTATGTGCCATGGAATGGTATTTTTGGCAATAACCTGAATCAGATGTCAATGACTGAACTATGTCATATAAAGTTATGCTCATGGGAAAGGATGTCTCCTAGTGATGTTCCAATATACCATTGTGGGAGGATGCAGAAACTGTTATACATGGTGCCTGGAATGTTGCACAAGATTTGGAGAAGAGGGGAGGGAAGACCAGAAGTTTCTGCAAACTGGCATGGCATTGTTTGTAGACCAGAAAAACCAACAGCCTGAGCACGTAAGAGCTGGAGCTGGAATGAAGTTTAACTGGTAATTTGAAGTAAGGGGTTTATTTCGGCATTGCCCTTCTCTGCCACATGTAGACACGGGCAGTTCTTCTGGGCTAGTCAATTTCCAAAATGGCGACCGCCCGGGAACATGCTAATGAAGCATGGGATATTTAAATCCGGCTCTTCATTTGCAATTTCGGTTGCCCTCATTAGCCTCCCTAGCTTGAACTAGGGGACTAGTGTAGACATACCCTATGAGAAGCATTTCATTTCACTGCACAATGTCACGGGGAAAAGGTATTTGAGGACTTCAATATCTGAGATATAGGTGAGAGGATTATTCTAGGAGAGGGTGTGTGAGATTCTGTGGCCTGCATTGTGCAGGGAGTCAGACTAGATGATCATAATGGTCCCTTCTGACCTTAAAGTCTGTGAGTCTATAAGACTGAAAATGTATATCAAAGACCCAGTAACTTATCTGAAGTACAGAAATGAATAGAGGAAAGAGCCTCCAGTACTGCATGAACAACCGGAGATTTAGAATTGATTTGTTTGCCTAGAGAATATTGGCTACCTGATCATAATGAAATATTTTAGCAGCTTTTCAGAAGATACTGTAATTAGGAACCACAGCTTCACTTGTGATCAGGTACATTAAAGCCATAATTTTTCAAGACCTGTAGTAACAAAAATGGACTACAATTTAAGCATAAGTATTTCCTGGATTTTGTTAAAATGTATTAATTTCAGCATGGAACATCTAGCTGTGCTTATACACAAGTAGACTAGCAGAATATGGGTACTATACCTCAGAGACAATTTTTCAATCAGATGTCATGGAGATGCCATTTTAAGCATGATTTATCCATGGTGAAACACTTCTCTAATGTGGAAAATTGCCAGTAGAACTTAAATAGAACAAACTTCAACCCATATCAGGAGAGATATGGTCAAGAGATTAGATGCATCAAAGCAGATGCAAAAATTATATCAGAGATACAAGACCTTTAACACACATCAAAGCAGAGGCTCTAAGGATCTGGCACAATAGTCACCAGCCATAAGAACCTACACTGATATAAGAAATGTCACTTTATTTATAATCAGTGATCAGAGAATGTGGAAAATTTTTACAGAGGAATCATAAACATCTGCAACAGTACATGAGAACTTGTTTGAAAGAGAAAATTAGCAGCTTTATGGAAAGAGTGAAGTAAGGAGCAGATGCACAAAAAGAACAACAAAAAAATCATGACTGATGCTGTTTTACGCAATGTGGATCAGATCAAATAGTAGTACAGACTTAGAAATGCTAAAGACATTTTGTTGCTTTACACTAGATCAAGAAGACTGATGAAACATCTGAAAATACTGAGAACTTCCTTCCACTCTCCTCCTTTTCTCCATATGGTTTCTGTCACAGCCAGTTGGAATTAGAGCCTCTGTGGTCAGGGGAACAGATTCTGCTACTGAGATACTCTCACTACTTGCATAACTCACCTGGGAAGGGATGGAAAGTAGGTAAAGCCATGACTTCCTTCCACACCACCCCCACCAACCAATAAGATTTGACTGATCACAAGGAAGGGAGAGAATACTATATTCTGGGGGATGGGGGAGAATTGCACATTTTGCTTTTGCATCTCCAGCAAAACTGGGTTGCTCTGGCATTTTGCCTCTCCCAGACGGAGTGGCCCAGTGGTCCCGAGGGGTACAATGGCCTTTCTATGTGTGCTGGCTAAATATCAAAGTCTCTGTTTGTGATAGAAGTTATTTAGTCATATGATTATAACACTGAAAGGAGAGGAGTGATGTAAAGGGTTACGTTTTGGCAGGAAGTTTTAAAGCTCCGGTACAGTCTCCATGTCATTCCACAAAATTACACTTCCTCCTGTCAGTCACTCACAATGTAGGCAGGCTTGATTACAGCCGCTTCTATCCTGTGTTTACTTTATAAATTGTTTCTTGCTAGTTACATCTTTTCTTAAAATTTACCTTGGGTTCTATCATGAACTACTTCAATATTTGTGAACAGAAAATTGTCCATTACATTTTGCCTTAAATTATTTGATGAATTTTGACAAAAAAATCACAATTTGTGAAATATTTGGCCTTCTCTATTATACATGTTTATGTATCTAATTGTATAGGATTGATCATTTTAACTAGATGTCTCTCTCTCTCTCACATACACACAACTTGAACTTATAATCAACTTATCAGACATTACCATTCTTCAACAAGTTTACTGCTTGTACATTGGGAAGTTATTACAGATGCACACAGCGATTATAAAATGTATTCTGTCTTTTGACTTTTTTATTTCTCTAGTAACCCCACTATTTTTGTCCATACTCGGCTCTGACCTGTGCTACATGGAGAGTTTAGAGATGAAGTCATTTCTGGTTTGAGTTACCGAAGAGACTTTAATTCGTCCAGCTGTGCTTGCTCAACATGGGTTCCAGCACTCAGCATTGACAACACACCTTCAGCAAGAGAAATCAGAAAGAAAAAAGCAGGGTATGTTGAAAGGAACACTTAAATCTGTTCTCATTTGTAGAACTGAACATAATCAAAACATTAAATGTAAGTAAGAGCAGAAGGAGTAAGCTAAACTAATCAGTCAAGGTATTTGGGAAAATCTATCGCTTTTTTTAGCAAGAATTTCTAATGACAATTCTGAAAGCACTGACATTTAACATAAAGATTCACCTTGAGGAATAAATCACTGAAAAAAATATATTTCAACAAATAACTTGTTTTCCTTGTTGAATGTATTTGTAAAATTACATCAAACTGTTTTTTTAGAAAAATATCCTACAGTTTCTAGTGGCAAGTATAAACCACAAATTGAGTACCACAAAGAATAACTATGCTTCAATCTTAATGTGCTCAGATGTCAGAGTAAATGTGTTTCAAGATTTCTCATTGTAGTTCACTTCAAACAAGTTCTTTACATTGTGCACATGTAATCAGACATGTAAACTGTCATACACAAAAATAAGGAATTAAATATTTGGAGTAAAAAGACAGGGAAAATATGGATCTGGTCTCTGGTGGTAAAATCCACTTTCCAATATGATATTGAGGAGTATGAAATAGCTATCAATAATTACTCATCTTGGCTGTGTCTACACTGGGCCACTTATTCCGGAAAATCAGCCGCTTTTCCGGAATAAGCTGAGAGCTGTCTACACTGGCCCTTGAAATTCCGGAAAAGCAACGATGCTCTACCGTACAAAATCAGCCACTATTCCGGAAAAACTATTCTGCTCCCGCTCGAGCATAAGTCGCGAAAATGGCGATTGGGGCTCTTTTCCGGAAAAGTGCGTCTACATTGGCCACAGACGCTTTTCCGGAAAAAGGGCTTTTCCGGAAAAGCAGCCTGCCAATGTAGACGCTCCTTTTCCGGAAAAACTGAAAACGAAATAGTATTCCGTTTTAAGCATTTCCGGAAATTCATGCCAGTGTAGACATAGCCCTTAAGTTTGCTAAGATAAGACAGTATAGGTGAGAGTTTTATTGCTTCCTCATCCTGAGTTTACTCCTTACGTTAAGACTATCGTGCACCTGTGTCAAATAAGGATGATTCTGCAAATTTAAAAATAACAGTGCTAGGAAGCATGGAAAGTGTTCACTCTTTTCCCCGTAGTAGAATATGACATTAGACAAGTCAAGAATATGACATTAGGCAAGTATACAAGAATTCTCAAGTTCACCTCTGAATGTTTTGCTTATACTGTATGTCCAGTGAAATATACTGTATGTTCAATAAAAACAATTAGAGGACATAGACTTTTCGACAATACATTTGTCATTTTGCTATCACTTGACATGATCCTGCAAACCATTACTCACACAAATATTTCCTATTGCAAGTAAGGTTTTACTGGATCAGCCTCATGATACTTTAGAAGAGTGTTTAATAAACATTCTGTCTGGGCTCAGAACAATACTGCTTTCAGTCTGTGCTCCCCTGACTAAAGTGAACAGGAATTATGCAATTTACTTCAATGAGAGAAGCATCAGGCACATTAATTGTACACAAGTGACACTTCCCAAAACATACAGGCTGGAAATGACTCAGCTGGCTGTGCAGTGTTATTATCAGGGACAATAGATATCTGTGGGTGTGGAGAATCAACAAATGCTGAGGATTTAGGGTTTTTCTGCAGATTTTTTGTGCAACATATTATTTTCTCCAGATTCTAATATTTCATTTTCTTCGTAAATAAAGTGTCTAGGTCTTCTGGTTACGAAAACAGCCTCCTAATCCTCAGAGTATACACTGATGCTCAATGATCTTTTTCCAAATTTGTCCACACTAGGAAATTTACCTGTTGTTGACATCCTCTGCTATGGGGACAGCTGAACTGGTGATAGGACTGAAACATGTTCAGTACCATTTCAGAAGCTGTGGTTAAGCCTTACTCTAAGTAGAAATTACATCACTGAGCACAAATCTAAATATGGTGGTAATTTAAAATATTAATGCTAATATTTTAACTATTTCATTGTTTGTGCCTGTGTCAAAAATATCAGCTAATGGGTGTATCATGTACTTGTCGCATCACATTATTCCTTTCCTTTGAAATAATATTGCATGGGAATAAGACTGCAAGTTAGGGAAAAACAGAACTGAATATTCCATTAGATAATCTTCTGATTATTCAAATACCTTGCTATTATTGCCTTTAAAAATGATGGGGAAGGTACTGTAGATTGCATTGAACTCCTGTCTTATGGTTTGTGAGATTTTGCAGTTCTCTGTAAAACTTGATCTAGCAGCATCACTGACAGAATTTCATTTTAATAATCTAATAAATATTTTTGATTGACTCACTTGTCTTATAATGGCATCTGGTATTAAAATGTGAGTTTAGGGCAGAGTAGCATACCATTATGCCCTTCAGAAATTCCAGTGATGTATTGTTTCTGGTCTGGGGTATGGAGGAGCCCCCACTGAGCAGTGGTTAAGTGTGGCTATAAAGGAGTATTCTAAGTCAGTTGCAAAAAGAAACCGCAAATGATAGTTTCTGTTGTTTGTCCAGCTGCAATAGTTTGCTGAAGAAAACAAACCTTACCCTTACCCAGCATTTGAGCATTGTTGCCATTGTGATATATAGCGTTCTGAATTTTACATCTACCAAAATTTTGTATCATTTGCTTATCTGCTTGGAAATTGTACTATTGTTTTAATATGCTAAATAGAGATTTTAACAGCCATTTGTGCTTTAAGGGGGTTTGATTAAATTTTATGTTCTTCAATGGTAAAGCACATGAGCTTTACCTGCCTTAACATAGAAAAAGAAAATTCTAACCGTCAGAAAAATTAAAAGACTATGACAAGCAGGAAAAATAGTGACTGAGCATGCAAATCACTGTGATTTTTCTTTTAGATAATACATACTTTACTGCCTGTACTTCCCCAAAGAAACCACTACAGCTACTCATGGTTGAAATCTGCACTACCTTTGTAAAAAATAATACGACAAATGATTTAGGGGGAAATAACCTCTAATCAGCATAACTTCATACCACACAGCACAGAATTATTGTCAATTTAATTCTGTCTTCTTGACACAAAACTCTGAAGTGTTTCTTCCAGTTGAAGTTTTGTAGTTGAATAATAAATAAAAGAGGGTGCAGTACCAGTACTGCATAATGTAATTGTACCTTCTTTGTTCTTGTCAATCAGTTTTTACACATGTTATATAGTCATGGATGTCATGATAGTATTCTTGGTGGATGGTTTGGAGTTTTACAATCATCTCAAGTGAGAAAGTTCTCTTTAATAGAAGGTATATGGCAAAGCTTTCAGGTGCTTTATAAAACTTTGACTTTCCTCCTACTACAAGGAAAAAAGCACAATAATGCATGCATGAATTGCCAATATATCAAAGGCTTGCTTTTTTTTTTAATTCCTATTTTGACATGTACATACATAGCATTTTTAAGAGATAGCTCCAAGGTAGCTTTTCAGTCCTTGATCAGATCATGAATTTAATTAATTCAGTGTCGACGTGTCATAGATTTAAACCCTTTAGAATTACATTTTTAATACAGATCTAACATTTAATGTCTTTTCATTTTTTCTTGTGAAATTGAAAAATGCTTTAATACTCTATAAGCAATTTTTCTTCCTTATTATGAGGCTGTGGTTCACTCCTAATTGTAGGGTTGGAAATTATTTACTATAGTTTCAAATTAAGAAATCAGACAAGTAATCCAGTGTAAAAAACACTGTTCTAACTTCAAGAAGAAATGAGTGTATGTGTTTAATTCCTCTTTAGGCATACAGCTGTACAGCCACTGTATAATGGAAGGTTTGAGACAAAATGGTCCCCCACCACCTTACCTCCGTGTAATGCAATTTAGCTTCATTAAATTACTGGAGGGCCAGTTACTTAAGCAGAATATTGATTTTCAGTCTGGGCCATGTTTAACATAATTCTGCGTAGGCAACAGCTAATTCTGCATTTGAATCTCACATCCTAATGGCATTTCAAGATACAACTGACCATAGGCAAGCACTCTGCAATCAGGTATCATAGTCTGTGGCAGCCATTCTTAGGTAAAGCAGCTCAATTTGCCTTTAACCCTTTCTTTGCAGAGCATATCTCTGCATGCTTCAAAGGACTGCCTTGACAAATTTCTTGTTTCTTCAATGAAGCTGCCGCCTTTTATCTAGGGATGTGTAGCCTGGAGCTAGGTTTTGGTACTGTAAAGTATCTGCAGTGCTATTAGATTTTTCTTCAGCAACCTATATCTCTGTCTATATGGCAACAGATCCACACATAGATAGCATTAAATTAGGAATTTTTTTCTGTTCTTTTTCAGGTTATTTTCCAAACCTATCTGCAATAGTGGACTTAGTTAATTTCCTTATGTCTTAATTAAAACAAACTACTAAGCAGGAAAATATACAAGTTTACAAGCCATTGAATAATAATAATTTAAAATGGCTTGCAATGAATTATATTTTGGTGGTGACCTAGAAATAAAATAGTGAGTGTGTGGCGAGAGCTACTTCTTGTTGCACAAATTAAAGATGTAATTGTATGCAAAAGTACACTATTGTGTACTTCTAGTGGTTTATGGAGGACCAGAGAACAAGATGGACTTTCGGAGACTTGCACTGTAAAAATTCCGTGCCCAGGTGAAACTCTAAGTCACTTGTGGTGTGCCTGCACAGCAAGGCTAAAGCTGAAATAAACTACGCAACATGAGCTACATCAATTGCATAGCTTCAGTCGAAATAGCTTATTTTGGCTTTTGGTACTGCCTACTCAGCAGGAAGCCTGAGAAAGAGCACCTTCCTCCGACTTCCCTTATTCTCATAAAATGAGGGTTACAGGAGTCGAGTAAGAAGTCCTTCAGCTTGACATTATTTCAACATTATATTGAAATAACTGTTTGTAGTGTAGACCCAGACTATGTTATTTTGGAATAACATTAGTTATTCCAAAATAATACTGCTGTGTAGTCGTACCTAGGTGTCTTGAATATAGGATTGGTCTCCAAAGTACAATATGCAATTATGTTTAGCTTTAATTAAATTAAGATCTACCCATTTAGATCTCTTTGTAGGATCAAGTGCTAACATGTAGCCTTTTTCTAGTGATACTAACAGAACTCTAACTGTTCTGAGTAGAATTTGGCCCACTAAACTGTTGTTTTCTGAAATTTTTGTGCAGAACTGTGAGCTCCTTCAGAACCTGAATTTTAAATAGGCACTAGCTTGGCCTTCCTTTTGGGTGTGCTTCATATCTCAGCCAGTCTCTCCCCTCCCCCCTTCAAAGAAATTGATGGAGAAATTCACCATTATAGCCTTGATCCTGCAGAGATGAACATAGGCCTAACTTTATGCACTAGGGTTAGCCCCCTTGATTTCATTTACAATGGGAAAGCTGCACTGTATGTAGTGTGAAACACTTTTATAAATCTTTGCAGGATTGAGGATTGTGACCTATATTAATTTGTGTGCCAAAAATAGACCTGAGCTGCAAAATGTAGATTTGAGTTTGGATTTTGAATACGATTGTATTCAGGACCTGGAAGGTAGGTTTCATTTCATCTCAGTGTCTATTAATAAGAGCAAATCAGGGCAATGGGAAGGAGAGAGTTGGATGAAATTACTGATCATAGTTTTACATGACTGCTGTTTGGGGCCTTTTTTTTTCTTTTTTCTAGCTTTCTAATTCATCATGGCTTTTAGAAAATAAATAAATGCAAGAACTAAAAAATAACATAGTGATATTTATCTTTTAAAACTTTCATTGGTTGCTCAAGAGTCAGATTATTGAATACGTGCAGTGGAAGTGGATGACTAAATTCATTAGAGGGGATATAGGAAAATTAAACCAAAATAAGGGAGTCACCTATTCATGTGAAATAAGTCATATTTAGGTCTGATTGAAGAGAAAATTAATATTAAATTAGACAGTTATTAAAATAGAGTTAACTCCTCTGAACAAAATCTGGGACCACAATTAAATATCATTTCCTGAACAAATTAAATGAATGGTTATACATGGAAAATCATCCTTAGATCTGCGTAGTGAAGGGTCCTTTCTCACAAGAGCTTGCCATTTTTCTGCTCAGAGTGAGAACGGTTTACCATCATGGCGTTGACACCCTCCTCTTCCTCTGAGCCCATGCAGGGTGCTCTGCAGACTCCATACTGAGGGTTGGGCCTGGTTTGGTATCTGTCGAGGGGCAGGACCCCTTGACGGTCTGGAAGCCCCAAAGTTAAGGTCCGGCACGGCACGGCACGCTTTCTGTATGGCAAAATGACCATAGACCCAGTTCACCCTCAAATGTCCCTCTATCAAGGTATCTACAGCCTTCTGGCCTTGTTTCAAACACAGTCCCTTCTATTTGGGTATGTACAGCCCTGCGGGCCTAGTCCCAAAGTACAGTTCCCTCTATTAGGATAAATACGGCCCTGCAGGCCTAGTCAGAAACAGACCCCCCTCCCCCCTCTCTCTGGGTCACTATGGCCTAGAGACCAGCCCAGGGCCCTGTTGGTGGTGGAAAATTTGCCAGATAGTTTCACAAAAAATACCAAATACCATAGGGAAAAAATTGGTTGAGCAAAAAAAAAAAAAAAGGAAGAGTCACAGCCCCTTTAAATCCCCACACTCCCACACTCCCCCTGCCTCCACCAGACACACGTTGCAAATACTGGGCAGTTCGGTCCAAAATCAGACACCTGGCAACTCTACTGACTGCTCAGCAGAGATTCCAGCTGAAACACGCCGAGCTCCCAGAGGACAATCCTCCACAATGGGCCACTTCCTACCATCCCTGCATGTTGTTCAGCTCTCGGGGTGTAGCTCGGTGGGTAGGACCCTCGTAGATATCCTCTCTGGCCGGAGCTGTCGCTGAGGCTGAGGCTGGGTCTGCTGCTGGGGTCACTGCTCCTGGGGTGCCTGCAGCTACTGCTGCCAGGATCGCTGCTGCTGAGGTCACTGATTCTGGCTGATCAGGAACTTAGTCCAGAGCTCCTTCCCTTCAGGTGGTCAGCCCAGACTGAGTAGCTCTCTGGGCTTTTAAACCCGGCTTTTCCTGGGGGCATGCCCAGCAGGGTTGTGGGGGTGGGACAGGGTAACTCCCTGCTCCATAGTGCAGGGTAGATAAATCTCACCTTAAATGGGTGGCTGACCCCCACTTTGGCTCGGCTTCCCCATCCTCTACCCAAGAAAAAAAATCTGCATTTATATGCATTATATGCAAAAATATATACCACCTCATGATCCTGGGGTTGGTCTCCTTCATACTATTCAACCATCTTAATTGGGCATGATCAGGCACTAACTGGGAGTAGTTGCCCAGTAAATAATACCTTAAAGCATCTACCGCCCATTTTACTGCAAGGGCTCGTCTACACTGGCCCCTTTTCCGGAAGGGGCATGTTAATTTCACCTATCGTAGTAGGGAAATCCGCGGGGGATTTAAATATCCCCCGCGGCATTTAAATAAAAATGTCCGCCGCTTTTTTTCGGCTTTTAAAAAAGCCGGAAAAGAGCGTCTACACTGGCCCTGATCCTCCGGAAAAAGCGCCATTTTTATTTAAATGCCGCGGGGGATATTTAAATCCCCCGCGGATTTCCCTACTACGATAGGTGAAATTAACATGCCCCTTCCGGAAAAGGGGCCAGTGTAGACGTAGCCCAAGTGTAAAATAATACCTTCTCTATGGTGGAATACTTCTGTTCATGTGGAAACAGCTTGCAACTCATGTGAAGCATGAGGTGTTCCTCTCCCTTAACCTCCTGGGACAGTACAGCCCCTAATTCTCTCTTGGAGGCGTTGGTCTGGAGAATGAAGCGTTTTGAAAAGTCAGGTTGGAACAAAACTGGGGCTTGTATTAGCTGATCCTACAAGGCCTGGAAGGCTTCCTCACATGCCTTTGACCACTGTACCTTCTTTGACTCCGAATTTTTGGTTAAATCAGATAGGAGCGCTGCAAATGTTGTGAAGTCTGGCACAAAGCAGTGGTAGTATCCCACTAACCCCAAAAACTGTTGCACTTGCTTCTTGGTGGTCAGGATTTTACACTCCTTCAAGGCTTGCACCTTATCTACTAGTGACTGCATGGTTCCTCATCCAGTCGTGTACCCCAAATAGGTCCCCTCTCGGTGCCCCAAATGACATTTCCCTGGGTTCGCTGTGAATCCTGCTTCTTCCAATGTTTTCAACACCTCAGCCAGGTGTTGGAGGTGCTCCTGCCACGTCTGGCTATAGACCACTATATCGACTATATACATGTTAGCATACAGGCAGTGTGGACACAACAACCAGTCCATCAATTGTTGGAATGTAGCGGCGGACTTGAAGGGCATGGTCACGAACTGGTATAGCCCAAAGGGGCTGGGGAAGGTGGTTTTCTCTTTAGAGGTTGGTGTCGGGATTTTCCAATATCCTTTGGTCAAATCTAAGGTAGAAATGTACCTTGCATGGCCCAGTCTCTCTAGTAATTTGTTGACCTCCCAGCATTGGGTAAGCATCAAAATGTGATATAGCGTTCACTTTCTGGAAATCTATGCAGAATTGGGTTTTGGGACCAGTACAATGGGGCTCCTCCACTCTCTATGGGTATGTCTACACTGCCACCCTAGTTCGAACTAGGGTGGCTAATGTAGGCAATCGAAGTTGCAAATGAAGCCCGGGATTTAAATATCCCGGACTTCATTTGCATCTTGCCGGGTGCTGCCATTTTTAAATCCCCGTTAGTGTGGACTCCGTGCCCGCAGCTATACACGGCACGGAGTAGGTAGTTCGAATTAGGCTTTCTAATTTGAACTACCGTTACACCGCGGGATGGTATGATGTAACGGTATGGGACAGTATGGGACTTCTCCACTATACCCATCTCTATTATTGGAGTTCTTTCTACATCTCTCCCCCCCCGCCCCCCCATATCTTCTTAGGCAGCGGCCGGTGTTGGTCTCATACCTTGTGGCCTGGCAGCATGGTGAGGTGGTGGCTGACCACACTGGCTCATCCGGGTTGGGCAGATAATACATGTGAGTAGGTCTGGACCAACTCCTGCAACTCCACCTGTTGTTCCTAGTCCAGCCCTTCTCCCATTGTGATCTGGGTAGGATTCAGTAAGTCATCTGTTAAGGGTCCCAATTCTGGGTCTGGTGGGTATGGGGCAATCAACAGGCCCTCTGGTGTCTTCCACTTCTTCAGCAGGTTTATGTGGTACATCTGTACCCCCCTACTTCTTCTAGATAGTCTCACTTCATAATCTACCAGTCTCACTTGCCATACCACTTCAAACGGATCCTGCCACTTTGCCAGCAGTTTGGACTCCTTAAAGGGTAGCAGGAGAAGTACGTGGTCTCCCAGTTTGAACGTTCGGCGCTTCACCCCTCGATTATAATAACGGGTTTGGATCTCTTGGGCCTGCAAGAGGTTGCTTCAGGTGAATTCCCCCAGTTTCTGTAGATGCTCCCTGAGTTGCAATACATAGGGTATTGTGCTCTTAACCCGGGACTCCTATTCTTCCCAGTTTTCTTTTAAGATATCAAGTATCCCGCGAGTTTGTCATCCATATAGGAGTTCAAATGATGAAAAGCCCGTTGATGCCTGGGGCACCTCGCGCACCACAAACAGCAGAGCAGGGAGGAGTTTATCCCAGTTACGGGGGTCTTCCTCCACAAACTTACGGATCATGGACTTTAAAGTTTGATTAAACCATTCTACCAAGCTGTCTGTTTGGGAATGGTACACTGTGGTCCAGAGGGCTTAGATATTTAGCAGCCTACACAATTCAGCCATTAGCCTTGAAGACACATTTGTTTCCTGGTCAGTTAAGTTCTCCTTCAGTATCTTGACTAGAGAAAACAATTTGAGAAGCTCTGCAGCTATAGTGGTGGTGGTGGTAGGGAGGGTGGTATTCTGCAATGGCACGGCTTCAGGGTAACTAGTGGCATAGACCACTATCACAAGGATGTATAGATACCCCGAACTCACCTTTTCCAGAGGTCCCACCTGGTCTAGGCCGATCCATTCAAATGGGACACCCACCACAGGCAATGCTACCAATGGGGCCTTCAGTACTCCCTTTTGGGTGATGCGCTGGTACTCGGGACAGGACTCACAAAAGTTGTGTACCTCGCGGTGGATTCCCAGCCAGAAAAATCTCTGACCCAGCCACTGCAGGGTGTTCTCCCACCCCAGATGTCTGGCCCAGGGATTTGCATGGCCAAGTCGCAGCACACCCTTCCTATATTTGGTGGGGACTAAGAGCTGCCACATCTCCTCCCAGGTTTGTGGGTCCTGGACCACCTGATAGAGGTGGTCGGCTCGTACTTGAAACTGCTGGCCTTGGGGCTTATGGGTGTCTCCTTCTGCTTTGCTCTCCGACTCTCATCTACTCCCAGGCTTGACTCAGCATTGGGTCTTCCTTCTGGTCTCTCACAAAGTCCCCACCAGCGTCCAGCCACTCTACTCCCCTCTCCTCAATTGGCTTATCTAAAGCCTCCGGTTGGTGGGTCATCCCTGCTTCTGGGGTGGGTTCTGCTTCTGGCTCAGGTCTATTCCCATGGCCCACCAAACCCCAACTCCGTGGGCATCAGCTTGTCTCCTGTGGTTCCTGCTGGCTCCACTCATGGAGTAACCTGCGAAAACCCCACCAGTCTCGGCCCAGAATCACTGTGTAGGCCAACCGTGGGCCCAGCACCACATGTCAAACTCCCTCCTTGTGGGAGTTGGTGAGCCGCACCCAGGCCATTGGGTACCATTACACGTCCCCATGCATACACTGTAACTGAATGGGGCCTCTGCCAGCTCAGGGGCTTCTACCAGGCCTGCCCAGACCAATTCCTGGCTATACCCAGAGTCCACTAAGGCAGTAACCGGGGTCCCTTCCACTTGGACCTCAGCTAGCACCTTGGCTGGGCCCCTCTTTCTAGATCTCTGACCTGCTGTCAACACTTGCCCAAAAGTACAATTTATGTGGGGGCACGTTTGAAAGAAGTGTCCCTCTTGTCCACATTCATAGCATCTGGGTGACTCCATCTCTCTCATCTTCTCCAGCAGGAGGTGTCCCTTACCACACACTTGTTGGACATCAGAGATATATGGCCTCTGCAGTCCCTCTCTATCTCTGGTTGGTGGGGTATTACCCTTGGGGGGGTCGAGCTTCCTGCTGGCCTGGGGCCAGTCCCCCCTTTTCTCTTTCTGAGATAGCAGGCCTTGGGCACTCTTTCCTCCCTCCCCTAGGTCCTCGGCTGGGAGACAGCCTCGTTCAAAGACTCAGGGTATGTCTACACTTGCCCCTTCGAAGTAGGGAGGCAAATGAAGCATACTGAAGTTGCAAATCATGCCTGGGATTTAAATATTGCATGTTTCCTGCCGGTCACCATTTTAGAAATTCACTAGCCCAGAGTAAATGCCTGCATCTACATGCGGCAGTGAAATGGGAGTCCGATTTAAAGTCCTAACTCGAATTAGCTAGTATTCTTTCTGCAATGAGGTTTACCAGCTAATTCGAATTAGGGGCTTTAAATCGGACTCCTGTTTCACTGCCGTGTGTAGATGCGGGAAGTTACTCCAGGCTAGTGAATTTCTAAAATGGTGACTGGCCGGGAACATGCAAATCAAGCGCAGGATATTTAAATCCCGGGCTTGATTTGCAACTTCGATGTGCTTCATTTGCCTCTCTACTTCAAAGTAGGGGGCAAGTGTAGACATACCCTTAGGTTGGTGCCACCTCACCCAGCTTTGGCCTCCGGTGGGGAGGATTTGCACAAATTGTTCTACCACCATTGTTTTGGCCACTTTTTACCCCGGTCCGGCTCTTGGGTTCTACCCATCACCAACACAAGTCCCGGAGCTTCTGAGCTATGGCCTGCGGTCTGCTTTAAGTGGGGTATTGCTCCTGGTGGAAGTGCCGGAGGTACATCTCCGGACTTGCACATGACTGATCAAGGATAGCCACCTTTACCTGGGGATAATCCAGAGCATCACATGAGTCCAGGTTCCTATAGGCCAGCTGGGCTGGTCTAGTCAAGTAGGGGGCCAATATCATTGCCCAGTGTTCACTCGGCCAAGCGACCCATTCAAAAATAACTAAAAAGGCCTCAGGGTCATCTCTGGGTCCCATCTTGTTCAAGTGAATGTGCAGGTCCTGGAGGTTTCTGAGGATCCCTTTCCTGGCTGGACTGATTTCTGGTAAAGGAGTTGCCAGCCCTCGCATTGTCAGTTGCTGGAGCCATTGGTCTTGTTGGGCCAGCTGCTGGGCAGCCAGTTCTCTGAGGAGTTGCTGCTGCTGCTCCAGCTCCAGCTTTGCCTGCAATTTTTGTTGGGCTATGAATTGCTGTAATAATTGACCCTGTTGCTCCTGCGCTTGGGCCGCCTGCTGCCACTGATTCTCCAGCAACTATTGGAAAAGCTTTGTGGGATCCATATCTACGGCCGTCTTTAGACTAGTTTAGTATAGGCCCTCCACAAGGGCACTGGCTATTCTAAACAATGCCCTTTACTTCAAGGGCTGGATCGGGCACAATGCCCATGTTCTCCACCATGTGGTCAAGGGGCAGGATCCCTTGATGTTCCGGAAGCCCCAAAGTCGGGGTCCGTGTCTCATTTCCATAGGCCAGATACAACCCATAGACCCAGTTCCCCTCAAATGTCCCTCTCTCAGGGTACCTACAGCCTTCCGGCCTTGTTCCAAATACAGTCCCTTCTATCAGGGTGGTACGGCCCTCTGGGCCTAGTCCCAAAGTCGTTTCCCTCTATTAAGGTAAATATGGCCTTGCAGGCTCAGTGCCAAAATGCAGTTCCCTCTATTATGGTAAATACGGCCCCCACAGGCCCAGTCACAAATACATTCCCCTCTTTCAGGGTCACTATGGATTAGAGGACTAGTCTAAGGTAATCCTCCCCAAATTTCTAGGGAGCAGGGTTGTTATGGGGTGGGGAGATAGGGGGACCCGGGCCCTCCAGCTCCACCAGGTCCCAGCCCAAGGCCCTGTTGACAGTGAGGGATTCTGGCTTAAACACGCTGAGCTCCCGGAGGACAATCCTCTGCCCTGGGCTACTTCCTACTGTCCCTGTGCATTGTTCAGCTCTAGGGGTCTAGCTTGGCAGGTCGGACCGTAGTACACATCCTTCCTGGCCGGGGCTGTCGCTGAGGCTGCGACTGTGGCTGCTGCTGCCCAGGTCGCCACTCCTAGGGCAGCTTTGGCTGTGGCGGCTGCTGACAGGGTTGCTGCTCCTGGGGTGGCTGTGGCTGCAGTGGCTAATCAGGAGCTCTGTCCTGAGCTCCTTCTCCTCGAGTGGTCAGCCCAGACTGAGTGACTCTCTGGGCTTTTATATCCAGCTTTTCCTGGGAGCATGCCCAGAAGCGCTGTGGGGGTGGGGTCTTTTCGGCCGGCTGGGACAGTGCGACTCCCTGCTCCATAGTGCAGGGTAGATATACCCCATCACAGTATCTTACATGTTCTTTCCATTTTCCCTCTCAGGTGTAACTGTGTTGTTTTCTGTTATTTGAAATGCCTTTGCGGTTCAGCCTGGAAGAAAATATGTAATATGCAAAACCAATTTGTCATTGGGAGTCAATAACTGGCATCAGGTGCATTAGTTAGCATTCTGTCAAGTATTTGGCATGCCAGCTGATTGATACCTATGTGATTTTCATGGCATTGAACATAATTTGTTCCTTATCACATTTGCACACATGGGCCATAGTCTTTGGTTGCTTATTATATGCCCTATATCTTTGCTTTTCATATAAGATGAAGAATGGTGCATAGTTAAACTCTCATTTCAGTTCTGTATGGTTATAATTCTTACACTAAAATACTAGGGTGCATCATTTCAACCATGCTGATTGGATAAATAGGAGAAAAGAAAAGGGAGGGATGAGATGCCCAAAGAGGCCTGCGGTATATGAAAGTGGAAAAAGTGATCAAGTTACATTCTTCTCTCTCCAAATTAATGGCCATTTTCCTCTCTTTTCTCATCCTGACTAACACCTTACTATGTGAGTAGTTCTATTGATTTCAGTGGAGCAACTCCTAGACAAAGAGGCTACTCACTCTATATCAGGGTAGCAGAATCTAGCCCTATATAATTAATACAAATATGTGCATAATTTAAAGCTGCCCCAGGACAGCCTTAAATTACATGATAACCATGCAGATACTGTTCTAGGAAGAAAAACATGGGGAGTCTCTATTAGTGAAATTAATTATATGTAAGATTGTCTTCAATAACCATGTGGGAATGATTAAGTAATCAGTCAAATAAAAGATTTAATCATAAATTCCCCATCAATTATACAAGAACACCAAGTAAAACTTAAATAAAATTATTTTAAACACATTAATATTAAAATTAGTGGTACTGGAAATATATAATACAAACATAATTTATTGTAGCAAAACATTCATAAAATAAAAACAAACAAACTAACCCAAAATTATACTTCCTGTGGAGACTGAATGGCTCATGAGACTTGTAATGGCATAAGGAGATTTTAGATTCTAAGTCAATTGTATGAATTCAACCCATATCAGTAGTGACTGAAGGTCTGTACTATCTCACTGATGATTAGTAGCTTCTGTAAAATAAGTTAGCAATGACTAGGACTAAATGGGAATAGAGACAACTACAGGAGATCCTATCAAATTAGAACAGTGCAAATTGGTGGAGCAAAAAGGAGGGCGGTACATTGCCACTGCTGAGTTAGCTATTCTGTGAACAAATGCAAACTTCAGTTATCATGGTTTCCAATCTATCATTTTTCATGAGCACTTTGGTGATTCCATAATAATACTTGTCTTTATGTCCCTGTATACATTCTGACATTCTGTCTTCTCACTGTCACACTGACCTCGGCAAATGGTGCCCTGCCTTATATTACTGTGGTGATCAAGTCCACACTCACTCTAACAATTATAATTTTCTGTAGAGTAATTAAATTTGTCACGAGGCCTCCACGACTATACTACATAGTGGGATACAGTGCAAGCAGTCTGAACAGAAGCAAAATAATAGCTGAACAAACTGTGGTGATATCAATCCGTCAACTAGATGTCTGATTCAAAGTACGCTAAAGTCAATGGCAATCTTTGTATTTACTGCAATGAGCTTTGGTTCAGACCCTTCAGCAGTACCCCTGTCAGATTCTGTAAGGGTACGTCTACACTGCGTGGCTATTTTAGGATACCAGAGGTATATCCTGAAATAGCTACCCTGCATCTTAACAATATTTTTTGAAATAATGGATGTGCTTTTTCGGCATCACTGTAACCCTCGTTCCACAAGGGTTAAGGGATGTCATTAAATGGTGCGTTATTTCGAAAATTGGCACTGTATAGATGTGCCAAATTTCAAAATAATCTATTTCAAAATAGAATTTTGAATTTAGAGTGCTGTGTAGATGCACCCAAAGATAGAATTCTTAGTATATCCATACATATGTATATCCATATTTAAATTTGGTCTACATTCCATCACCCTGCTATGGCAATGTTATAATTCTGGGGCAAGGTTTAAACACATTTGAACCCTTTCAATTCATGGGAGAAAAAAGATTCCACCAGATATTTTTTTTAAACCTTGATACTGTTACATTTTAATCCTAAATATACAATTTAAATCTGTAAATTTCATAAATTATAAAATAAAAACACTGATTAATGAAAAAGTAGAAAACTATTGTGTTAAAACAAAATCAAAGCTCTTCTGGTATGTTCTAAACAACTTTCCAACAATTTTGTAACAAAAAGCCCCACTGCTTTTTAAATGAAACTATGTTTTTATCGACACCTGTATAAAATGGGCGTTTTATGAATAAATCTATCTGTAACTGACATAGTAATCATTTTCTTATTAGGCCTTTTTTCTTTGCTAATGCTAATGCCAAACAGAAAACTCATCACACACATTTTACATGACTGCTAAATGGAAGAAATTTGACACCTGCAATGGTTCACAATGTTATTTGTACACAATATTTTACAAGCATTATTTCAATGGATATTTGAGCATCTAAGTAATAGTTAATTGGTAAATATTTTTGATTTACATATATGTTTTACATGTATGTTTTAGTTAAGCTTCTCTGAGGTACTGTAATATTTTTCAGCAATGGTATACAGTTAACATTTGTGTCTGTATATGTTATCAAAATCTGAGAAATAACCTGCCAAACCAATCATTCCTTCCCCAGAGTCTAACTGAAGGCCTGGATGTTAATTGCATTTAACCTAGAACAGCGAAGCATTTTTTTTCTTTATACAATAACTAATATGTAAACTACTGTTGCACTTTGAAATTACTTTCACTTAAATTCTATTATTGAAGCTCCACAGTGGAATATATCTAGGGTCCATTTCATTAAAAAAGACTAATTACACTGGCACTGTGCAATGTATTCACCAATCTTTTTCTGTATGATTCAAAAATGAACATTCAAGATATACAGTACACTGATTTGTGCTGGCATTTGTGATATAGGTCTGTGTGAGTATGCAGCTGAGCCCACAAATCAAATTGAGGTTGAGAATATAACGATACCTTATTTCCTACAAAAAGGTGGAATTTACATATAGTGGCTAATATCTTCCTAAAATACCTATCTTTTTGTTCCTTTGTTCAGAAAAAAATCCACAACAGAAACACAATGAAACATATAGGTTTATTTTATCATGTAGCATGCCAGAGCTTTTTACAGTTACACATGTAAGATGCTACAAATGTGCATCTGCCTCTGTGGTGGAGCATGACAGATAACCAGAACATTATCTATATCTATATCTATATCTATATCTATATCTATATCTATATCTCTCCAGTAGCCATGAGTATTTATTTCCTAACCCCCATCAGGTGACATGGGTCAGATTTATGGAAGTTTAATATCATTGTCAGGTGGGGGGATTTCAATAATCACTTATTGTGACCACATCTCCTTTCTTTGGGAAATTAAATGCAAATAAAACATAATATGAAACAAAAACAATAACCACAAGCACATGATAGTAATAAATTACACAGAAATACATACCTTTAGGATGGAGATCAGAGAAAATAAATGGAACCCTACAACCTAGGAGGAAATTGTTCTGCTTCTTATTGACAGATAACAACGAGCATTGGGTGAAACTGTTAGATGGATTTTTTTTTTTGCCAAAACCACTGACTTGGGTTGATTGAAACATTTTGTGAACTTGTGCTGAATTAACCAAATTCAACTCTCAAAATGTTTTGTTCAACCTGAATATAAGGATTATTTTTTAAATTAGTTGGGTCAACTTGAAATTATTTTTAAAAAAATTTCTTTTGGCTACCAAACCCCAAAATTGGTGGTTTGCATAGCTCTGTTAATAACTATTTTCTCTAAATGGTTTTCTGATTGTTCAGGCATTGATTCTCAATACAGCTCCTTCTCTAATAGCTAATTGGGCAGTGGAGGTAGGTCTGCCACTTAGAGCAGATATGGGCAATAAGCTAGAGGTGGTTCACCAGGGTTAGCCCCTGGCCGGCTGCCACCATTTTATTTTCCTGGGAATGGTGATCTGTGGCCAATGGGAGCTTCAAGTGGCTGCACATGCAGAGGTGCATGTAAATAAAGCGGTGGTGGCCCGCCAGAGCTAACCCGAGTGAAACGCATCTAGCCTGCTAGACCTAATATTACCCACCACAGACTTAGAGCCTGTGTATGTTGCTCCTTGTACCTTTCATTGGCAGTGATTGTGTGGGTATCTGTGACATATGTCAGCACAAAAGCACTGTCAGGAGTATTCTGGAAATCCTCAAGAAGCAGAAAACCAACATTCTTAGCTTTGTTTAGCTGTATTCTGAATTCTTGTAGAACTGATGCTTGGTGTGGTTATGCCATATCATGTGGCTGTCGAAGGGTTAGCTGTTACCTTGACAGTTGCCAGCCATTTTCTCTGAAATATGATATTCACTCCCACTAGCAAAGGGAGTAACGGAGCTTTTGGTCATAGGTATTTCTTCTGTTATAATTTCATGGCATATAATTTTTTGGTAAGTACTTCAAGTTTGCCTTTGGGTCAGTAAGCTTGTTATTGGTATTAAGATTTTTGTCCTTGTACTCATGAGTGTCTGAATTAGTGATGCAATAATATACTAACAGTGATAGATATAGACCCCTTGAATCTGTTAAGGGTTTTTAAATTAAGTCTGCTGCTCTTTGTACTGAATTTTCTGCTAACTTAATTGACCATGCCTAGTAAGGGCATAATATTGTGTGCTTGAACTGATCTTTCAAAAATAATTGTCAAAACGAACTCATGAACTGTTAGCATCCATTGTTAACTCATCTGCAGTCCCATGGATATTTTAAAACATGAGTCTCATGTGAAAGATCTGTACATAGAGGGTCTATGACCATGGATATAGGGAGGCAGTCTTAGGAACAGCAATGATGCCAGGTTCCCCCTGTCCAACTTCATTCAATGAATGTATCCATCAAGGAGTGGCTGTGGCTTTCAAAATCCACACCACTTGCAGGATTTGCTGTTCCTGTATTTCTATTTGAACTATGCTGCTAGCATCCCCCCACCCCCACCCCACCTCTGGCCATTGACTCTGGACAAACCCAATCTAGATGATGGGGGTCCACAACACAGAAAGGTTCTCTGTGGGATTGGGTGGGGATGATGTGTGTCCTTTTCTTCTTTATCCCATCAATTGCCTTCTCATTTGCAGATTGCCTAGTCTATGACAGAAAGCGAGAATGATGCCACAGAGAAAGCTGTCTCTGTGTCTCTCTTTCCTCACCTCTGGGGTGGGATCTGCAAAAGGTTTGACCACTTCCCCATGGACACGAAGGAGGATGATTTGAGCTACAAGAGTACTTGTAAAAATAAAAGTCCAAAATGTTCTTTCTGGAAGGTTAAAAATAGAACCATAGGGATTCCCAGTGTTTCAAAACTGATTCTTAACCTATACTAGCAGCCTTCTGAGGCCTGGTCTACGCTAGAACCTTAGTCCAAAATAAACCACTCGACTTCGTAAGCAGTGCATTCACACTACCAAGTCTATTATTCTGGAATAAGGGGCCATGGAATTTGAACTCTGTACTCCTGCTTTTCATGAGGAATAACACTAATTTTGAACTTGTAAGTCTGAAATAATGTTATTGTAGACACTGTGGTGCGACTAATTTGAATTAATTAGCCTCTGAAGGCTTCCTTCATCTGTCAGCTCTGACTGCTCTCCCCACACCTGGCATCTTTACTGCTCTCCTCATCCCATGGGGCTCTAAAAGTCCTGGGAATAGGAGAAGGGCCTGCCCCATGTGGCCAGCTTTGTGAGAACAAGGGAAAGAAGGGGTTGGGGATGTAAAGTACACAGAGAATGCAGGGGCTCCTTATGAGAGGCACGGGGGAGAGTCTCAGGACTGACCTTGTGTAAAATTGTCCTTCAAGGCCCCTTGCTGTTCTTTCCTTATGGAACTCCCTAGGCAAGCATTCTGTTTCAGCCCTCTACCCTGGCAGAAAAGTCTTCCCCTTGTTCTCATACAGCTTTGGAGCGCATAACAGTCCACCACCATGAAGGGGATGTTGCACTTGCTGAGGTACAGGAGGGTGAGGAGACTCCTGAACCTCCCCTTTAAATGTCTGAATACACATTTCACCACCATTCTGCACCTGCTCAGCCTGGTGTTGAACTCCTCCTTGCTGGGATCCAGGCTGCCCGTGTAGGGCTTCATGAGCCAGAGGAGCAAGGGGTAGGCTGCATCACCAAGCATCATGATGGACATGTCCACCTCTCTGACTCTGATTGTTCAGTCTGGGGAAAAAGTGCTGGCATGCACCTTGCAGAAGAGGCAGGAGTTCTAAAAGATGCTGGCATCATGTACCTTTCCCAACCATCCAACGTTGATGTCGCTCATGCATCCCGTGTGATCCATGAGCTCCTGCAGCACCAGGGAGAAGTACCCCTTGGGGTTGATGAACTCCTGGAACCAGTGGTGGGGGCCAGGATGGGGATGTGTGTTCTGTCTATGGTCACCCCAGACTTGGGGAAGCCCATGTCGGCAAAGCCATCACTGATGCTGTCACATTGCACAGAGTGACAATGCTCTGTAGCAAGATGTGGTTTATGGCCTTGCCTATTTGCACAAGCAAAGCCCCAACTGTGGTTTTCCCCACCCTGAACTGTTTCCTGACTGAGGGGTAGCTGTCCAGTGTGGCAGGCTTCCAGAGGGCAATGGCCATACACTTCTGCACAGGGATGGTGGGTCTCATGTGGGTGTCCTGTCACCTGAGGGCAGGGGCAAGCCACTTGCAGAGTTCGAGGAAGATGGCCTTGCACATGCAGAAGTTTTGTAGCCACTACTGATTATCCCATCCCTGCATAACAATGTGGTCCCACTAGGCTGAGCACATGTCCCTCACCAGAATTGGTGTTACACCGTAACCTAGGCACTTAGGGTCATGCACAGTAGCAGGAGTGCCAAGACTTGTCTGAGCAGGGCCTGCAGGCCATGCCAGAATTCATGCTCCTTGTCCTCCTCCTGCTGGAGCAACATGTGGGCACTCTCCAAGTACTGTACCATGAAGCGCAGCATAAGAGCCATGAGTATAGCCCTGCTTTGTAACGCAGCTCTGGCTCCATGTTCGCAATGCTGTGGCATCTGTGAGGGCAACCAGAGCACAACAAGGTACATGCTCACTGTGTCCCTTTTCTGTCCCATGAGGAGAGAGAGAATGGAGGAGTGCCTTGTGAAATGCAGGTGTGGAGAGGAGCCCCTGTAAGCACCTATCGCAGTTTGCCAGACCAAACAGCCAAAAGAAGCATCCACCCTCCTCGTGCACTCCCCAGAGTGCTTCCGGGAGCTCTACGATTGAGGTGGCTCTGTTAAATGTGGATGCATTATTTTGAGCTAATTTTGATGCTTCCTCATAGTGAGGACACACAAGTTCAAATTTGTTATATTGGAAGTCTATAAGTCGAATTTAGTAAATTCGAAAGAATTTCCTAGTGTAGACATGGCCTTACTGTCTGTGGTAGCCATAGTGCTTACAGCAACTATGATCCTTGTCTATCGCGCTCTTGTGTATACTTCAATTCTTAATCAACATGACAAACGTAACTTTTCTTTTTTCTTTTCAGTTCAATCACAAAAAAGTTTTAAAATATCCTTACCCCTTGAATCAGTCCCACGTCCTCAAATAAGGTCCATTAAATCATTGCAAAAATATTAAAATATGTAGCAATATGATGGTTCCTGTTTTATTATTAAGGTAATTCTGCCAAAAATGTGAGACCTTTATAACTTCTTGGCATTGAAAGTACAGTTGACCTTGTGCTGTACTATAGGAACTTATTCTTCTAAAATCCATCTTCTAAAATACTTATTGTTTTCCTCCTGGTTATACATACTCAGTTGATCAAAGGAACTTCTGACTGTGATCCTTCTTACAGCTGTACACTTGGAAACAAGGTTGCCAACTTTGGTTGGATGCATTCCTGGAGATTTCATCACATGACATAATCTTTAATTAAAGATTAATCTTGAATTCTTGGAGACTCCAGCAGAACCCTGGAAGGTTGGCAACTCTACTCAGAAGAGATGTCATCTGTTTTAGGAGATGCAGCCCATTGAAATGGGGACAAAAGAACACAAAAAAAGAAACTTTATCTGCAGCAAGTACAAATAACACAATTAGTAATTTCTTAATTACAGAGCCAACCTTTTGGCTCTGTTAATAAGCATCAGTGGCATTCAGTAAATTTCATGGATTAAGGAGCAAGCTTGTGGAGTTCTAGCAAAAACTCTGACCATTATGGGTAAGTGATGTAATGTGAACCAAGTAGGAGCTAGCCATCCCTTTCCCTAGGCTTCAGAGCTGAAGCTCTAGCCTGAGCGCCAGCTTCAAAGCGCTACCTACATGGCTATTTTTAGAGTGCCAGCACAAGCTCTGCTGGCCCAAATCAGGAAACCTGGGCTGACACGCTTACTCCTTTTCAGTCCAAAATGCTGCGTAGACCATACCAATAAGGAGCCCTGGAGGAATACCTGGTGAAGGGCTGGGAGAGACCAAATTAAATGTTTAGGGGGAGATGAGAAAAGAGGTCTATGGGGCAGGGCCTTTTTTTTTGTTCTGCATTTATACTGTGCTTAGCACAATGGGGTTTTGATTCACAAATGTCGCTCCTGGGGACTATCAGGTACATTTACACAGCAGCGATATTTCAGGATATGTCTGGTACCACAAAATAGCATTTTTCATGTTTTAGCAACAAGTGCAATGGCAGGCTTGTTATTCTGATGTCCTGGTAAATCTCGTTCCACAAGGATTAAGGGCCTTGTCAGAATAGTGATCTAATCCAAAATTTGGCACGGTGTAGACAGCGCCAAATCTTGAAATAAGCTATGCAACTTGCGTAGCTTGAATTGCATAGCTCATTTCAAGCTACACGGCACTATATAGGCACACTCTCACTATAACTAATAAACAGAATATAAGTTCTAATCTAAGAAGAGATCATTAGAAAGTATGTATCCTATAACTGTTTTAGCAACCAAGTTGTTGTCCAGGGAAATGAGAAGAACTTCCTTAAGACTCTCCCACTGCCATATGTAGGCAGGAGCAGCGGGAAGCCCATGTATTACTATGGTACTAAGTATTAAAGCATTTACCTTTTGGTCTAGTAGTAAATCCTACTGAAAAATCTTTGCCTAAGAGGTAATATAGTGAGTTAATCTATTCATCTGTCAATTTTTAACAGGACATTTTGGTATACGTTGTGTGTGCTCAGCTGTATCTAAATAATCTGAATGTACTGTCTCATTGATTTGTGCATTATACTCATAAAGATGTTATATTTGAACTTGGTATGAAATAAAATGCTTTGGTCAGTCAATACTCTTCAAGAGAGCACTTCAAAGATCTTATAAAAGGGTCAGTGACCTGTACATTGAGATTGAACCTCTGCTGTCTAGGGAAAGACCCATCTACACTTGGTCTTTGAACCTGCCCTTTCCATCTTTCCCAAAGCACTATACAAACCAATAACTGATTACAAGTGAGTGTTTTCAGTTGTGCATACAGGGAAAAACATCAAAACAATACAGCAAAATATAATCCCTTTTATAGAAGAGTGTATCAGATTGTTTCATTGCCTCTTTTTCATGTATAAAACATTCAATACTTAAAACAACTGCTTTGAATATAAAGGCTCAATGCACATGTCTCTTCACCTATTTATTACTCGTATTAAGTGACTAGCCAAAACTGGGACCATTTATCTTGGAAATATAGAGTTTCACTAAAATTGACCCAGATAAAAAATTAGAACAATTTACATGTTTCCCTGCTCCCCTCAGTGTGTTGAAGGTTTACATAGAATGGATCCTAAATCTGAATTACTCCTGGTTTTATTTTTGCAACCTAAAAACTAAAGGGAGCCCCAAACTAAAACACAGGTATCCAAATATTTCTTATCTGGTGGCTATTTAAAATCCAGCTTGGAAAGAACCATTTCCTAATAGTTTCTTTCTAATTGGCTAAACTAACATTCCAGATCTGAATATCCTTCAATTTAGAGGTGTCTGAAATCTGGGTCCGAATTTTTCAGCTTGAGCCCATCTCTAAACAAAGCTCAGTTTATAAGGTTTTGTAGCCCAAAACAATAACTAATTTGATCAGTCTCTACTCTTGTCAGGATTGTTATTAAAAAATAGAAGCGAGAATATTGAACAGAAATACTATTCATTTTTTCCTGCACACATAGCTTCTTTTGCCATATTGACAGAGGTATCCTGCAATAAGAGAGATTTGTTTACATCTGAAATTTAGGGACACTTTTGAGATACCAGGAGTCTGGTAGTAATCATAATTCCATTCAGGAAGACTATGATTTACAGACATTTCTAAAAGCAGAAGTACTATGTGCCATTATTTAAAAGGCTAGACAGTTAGAGTTATTTATAAATACCAATATAACAGAAGCAGTTTCTAACTTCGCACAGTGAGACACTATTCATCACACAATTCAGTGGAAAAATAGAAGATCTGTAGGAAGTGGCAACAGAAAGATAGCATTCCAATGCAGAATGTAATCTAGATAAAACAAGGGATATTTTCCTCTTTTGAAATCAAATTGCAAAATGTAAAATAAGTGGTTATAAACAGCCAATTGTCCCAGCACCATTTTTTTCCTGGGCAAACCATGCAAAAAACCTAAAACTCACAATGGAGCAACTTCCATTTTAGATCAGTTTCTCCTCCTCTAACATGGTCTATTTATTTTTATTGGTTTGTTTCTCATTAAATCCTTCAATTACTCTGCAGTGTAAAATGGTGAAATTATTGGCATGTGCCACTTTCATCATGTATTTGAGTTTGCTTATTACACTTGCAGAAAATGCTTGAATGGTATTAGACTCTGCTGTGGATTGAGACAGAGTTAATAAATATTATTTGGTGTTTTTTCCCTGAGAAGCACTGCTTTTCTTGATTGTTTTTTACAGTTGGATTGGGAATATTGATTTATTCACCACTGTTACAATAATTGTATACAAGGAACAAAAAATGCAGAGGTAACATTTCATCAGCTCAAACAGATTAATTAGTTGTAGTAGATTAGGCACAGTGTTACGAGAAAGATTTGCATTTAGAGGAAGAAAAAAGTTTTTTTTAATCTTAAAAAAGGCAAGAGAATTTAATAGAGATGTGATACACTGAGCTGTTTGGCTTATTATTCAATCAGTGTTTCCAAATGAGTATTAAAGGGCAACTTTAAATATTAACTCTTCTTTTTAAAATAAAAGATACAATGTAATTGTACAATGTAATGTAATTCAGGAAAATCCCTGACCATACCTATACCAAAAGGTTAACTTAATTTTCTTTTCTAAATTTGGAATTTTAGAAGGATTATATCTTAATTCTACTTCAGTAGCATAGTCATTTAAAATGTACTGTTTATTTGAGTATGTGGAATATCATGGAAATCTATATAGTTTTCATTTTTTTTCTTTGTGTTGGGCGACATATAAATATTATTGTGCTTTTTGTGAGGTTAACTTGGCTATAGTACTGCAATTTTTTCACTAAAGGTTATGAGACATTAACAAGAGTTTAAGAAGTGTTGTGGTTGTTCCTTATTTGACCCCTTCCTGCAAAGAACTGAAATTTCCCAATGCCCTGGACCACTGTTCTCAAGAGGATAATTAAGCAGTTTCTCCCAAGGTTTCAAGTTTTAAGATTTTTTAGTATTGAAAAAGAGAAAAAAAAAACATATTTTAAAATATATAACTCACATATTCACAAGAATTCATACTGCCATAAACAACGGGCCTTGCCTGACATACTGATTCTCTTTTTAAACATCTGTTAAATCATCCTGGTTTGCAACATTTTAGACTTTGTAAACGCTCTGAAATTTTCAAGCCAGCACATAAGGATTCAGCTGTTTGTCTTTCAGTTTATTGCTTACAATTTACTTTACCACTCCAATCACCAGGAGATTCCAAACATACTGAGCCAGCTCCAGAGGCCCACTAAAGCTGTTTTGTTTGGGGATTTTTTTGGGGGGTCAGTCTAGTAATGTATAGCAACCTTCAACCCCCACTTAAAGGGGCCCTGGAACAAACCTCCAATATAGGGCACTTTTGGAGTGGCATAGAATTGGCATAGACACTCTAACATCAACTCACACCAGTGTCTGGTGTATTAAAGGGCTGTGTCTAGACTGCATCCCTTTTCCGTAAAAGGGATGCAAATTACACACATCGCAATTGCAAATGAAGGGGGAATTAAATCCCCCCTGCTTTATTTGCATAAACATGGCTGCTGCTTTTTTCCAGCTCGGAGCTTTGCTGGAAAAAAGCGCCAGTCTAGATGGGGATCTTTCGGAAAATAAACCCTTTTCCGAAAGATCCCTTATTCCTCTTAAAATAAGGAATAAGGAATCTTTTGGAAAAGGGTTTATTTTCCGAAAGATCCCCATCTAGACTGGCGCTTTTTTCCAGCAAAGCTCCGATTCGGAAAAAAGCGGCAGCCACGTTTATGCAAATGAAGCGGGAGGGATTTAAATCCCCGCTTCATTTGCAATTGCGATGTGTCCAATTTGCATCCCTTTTACGGAAAAGGGATGCAGTCTAGACACAGCCAATAAGTATATGTATTTCATTGTTACTTTGGGAACTAAAGCCCTTGCCTGAAACAATTACTGTATTGCCCTGCTCTAAGAGGCCTCATGCCTCCACAATCCTTGGCTGCTGGAATGGTGTCCTGGGCCATAAGCTGCCTCGTATAATACATTACTGTGGGGGACCAGACATGGCAGTCCCAGAGATGGTAGAAAGTGCATTAGTTACTTAAGACACTCTTGTACTCACAGGACCCGTGTTGCATATGGACACACAGCAATCAGCCTAGGATCTGACACACAGTATGTTGAACCTGATCCTGAAGCACTTGATGGAAAATGCCAGTTAACATTAATGGGAGTTCCACGTATGAAAGTGTTGTAGAATTGAACAGTGTTGGTGTCTGTTCCATTATTGATGCCCATGCACATATATTGTCACTAGAATCATAGAATACTAGGACTGGAAGAGACCTTGAGAGGTCATCGAGTCCAGTCCCCTGCCCTCACGGCAGGACCAAATACTGTCTAGACCATTCCTGATAGACATTTATCTAACCTACTCTTAAATATCTCCAGAGATGGGGATTTCACAACCTCCCTGGGAAATTTATTCCAGTGTTTGACTACCCTGACAGTTAGGAACTTTTTCCTAATATCCAACCTAAACCTCCCTTGTTGCAGTTTAAGCCCGTTGCTTCTTGTTCTATCCTCAGAGGCCAAGATGAACAAGTTTTCTCCCTCCTCCTTATGCCACCCTTTTAGATACCTGAAATCGGCTATCATGTCCCCCCTCAATCTTCTCTTTTCTAAACTAAACAAACCCAATTCTTTCAGCCTTCCTTCATAAGTCATGTTCTCTAGACCTTTAATCATTCTTGTTGCTCTTCTCTGGACCCTCTCCAATTTCTCCACATCTTTCTTGAAATGCGGTGCCCAGAACTGGACACAATACTCCAACTGAGGCCTAACCAGCGCAGGGTAGAGCGGAGGAATGACTGTGTCTTACTCACAACACACTTGTTAATACATCCCAGAATCATGTTTGCTTTTTTTGCAACAGCATCACACTGTAGACTCATATTCAGCTTGTGGTCCACTATAACCCCTAGATCCCTTTCTGCCGTACTCCTTCCTAGACAGTTGCTTCCCATTCTGCATGTGTGAAACTGATTGTTCCTTCCTAAGTGGAGCACTTTACATTTGTCTTTATTAAACTTCATCCTGTTTACCTCAGACCATTTCTCCAATTTGTCCAGATCATTTTGAATTATGACCCTATCCTCCAGAGCAGTCACAACCCTCCCAGCTTGGTGTCATCTGCAATCTTAATAAGCGTACTTTCTATGCCAATATCTAAATCGTTGATGAAGATATTGAACAGAGCTGGTCCCAAAACACACCCCTGAGGAATCCCACTTGTTATGCCTTTCCAGCAGGATTGTGAACCATTAATAACTACTCTCTGAGTACGGTTATCCAGCTAGTTATGCACCCACCTTATAGTAGCCCCATCTAAGTTGTATTTGTCTAGTTTTATTGATAAGAATATCATGCGAGACAGTATCAAATGCCTTACTAAAGTCTAGTATGAAGCACAGAATCCTTTTCACTTGTGCAAAGCTAGATTAAACTGACATTGTTCAGACAACCTATGGGAGAGTGAATGAGATAAGAGTCCTTCAATCAGAGAATCAGAGAATACTAGAACTGTAAGGAACCTTGAGAAGTCATCAAGGCCAGTCTCCTGCCCTCATGGCAGGACCAAGCACAATCTAGATCATCCCTGACCGATGTTTATCTAACCTGTTGTTAAATATCTCCTGTGATGGAGATTCCACAACCTTCCTAGGCAATTTATTCCAGTGCTAAGGCACCCTGACGGTTGGGAAGTTTTTCCTAATGTGCAACTTAAACCTCCCTTGCTGTAGTTTAAGACCATTGCTTCTTGTCCTATCCTTGGAAGTTCAGGAGAATATTTTTCTCCCTTCTCCTTGTAACACCCTTTTAGGTACTTGAAAGCTATTATCGTGTCCCCTCTCATTCATCTCTTTTCTGAAACAAACCAAATCAAGTATTTCAGTCTTCCTTATAGTTAATGTTTTGTAGACCTGAGTGGTTCAAACAGTGACTGAGGAACTTTTTAAGGGTATGTCTACACTTGCACCCTATTTCGAAATAGGGATGCAAATGAAGACATTCAAAATTGCAAATGAAGCCGTGATTTAAATATCCCATGCTTCATTTGCATAATCTCGTTATGGAGCTATTTCAAAATTTCACTACTTAGAAATAAAATGCACTGTGTAGACACGTTATTTCAAGAGAAAACCCTTCTCTCAAAATAACCCTTATTCTTCATAAAATAAAGTTTAACAGTTATTTTGAGAGAAGGATTTTCTCTCGAAATAACACATCTACACAATGTGTTTTATTTCGAAATTGTGCTATTTCGAAATAGCACTATAACGCGATTATGCAAATGAAGCATGAGATATTTAAATCCCGGCTTCATTTGCAATTTTGAATGTCTTCATTTGCATCCCTATTTCAAAATAGGGTGCGAGTGTAGACATACCCTAAGAGCTCTGTGAATTGCTGAGTGCATTCAGCTCCCTTGAAATGGATTTCAATGGGAGCTGAAAAGGCTCAGTTTCACATGGAGAATGAGCTTTCACTGAGTGCTTTTGGTGGAGGTCAAACAGGCTCTGTGAGAGTATTACCCCAAATGCTGAGTATTGGTGAGGAACTTGGTGATTTGGCTTTGGTCTCAAATGTCCCCAAACTGAAGACATTTGAGTTCTGAGGTTTGGATATATGCTCATCTCTGTGATGCCTGGGAGCTTCTCCAGACCTACAGTGAAAAGAAGATCAGTATTAATCTCCATTTACTAACATTTTAATTAGGACAGCTGTAGTTTTGTTCTACAGTCATTTGTTATGTGAGTTCTAGATGGCTTCCATGGTGGTTATCTCTTGGTTCAGGTCTCACCTTAAGTATTCTATGTTTTTTCTAGTGGATTTTACTAGAATTATTTATTTAGTGAATTATAATTCACTGATTTACTGTTGTCTCTGTCCCATTACAAACTGACATGCATGCATGCTTAAGAAAGAAAATGAAAATTAAGATAAGACCTGCTGGGACAAGTATCTGTCCTTTCCAGTCAGCACCCTTGCACAACAAATTAAAGGGACCGCCAACTGTCTGTAACCTAAATAAGGAAAGTCAAAGAAGGTCAGTTTGTAGTTATGAAAACACTAACTACAACCCTTAATTTGTGGTGAAACAAGCAGGCTATGTCTACACTGATGCGGTCTTGCGCAAGAACGGGAGGTTTTGTGCAAAAACTTGCTGCCTGTCTAAACTGCACGCGCGTTATTGCACAAGTAAATTTACAGTACAGCGTCTGAAATCAGGGCTTCTGCACGAGAACTCTGATGCTCCTGCTCAGGAAGAAGCCTTCTTGCACAAGTGTTCTTGCGCAAGAGGCCAGTGTAGACAGGCAGCCAAGAGTTTTTGTGCAAGAACCAGCCTCCTAGGAAAAAAGCCTAGTGGCTGCTTGGACGCTCCATACCCACACTCGCAGCACCAGACTTCCTGGTTACTGGAGCCCCCTTAAAGGCACACGCAGCCTGCAGAGGCCATACGGCAACAGCACCTCTGCCATCCAGCTCTCCTGCACGGTTCTGCCCTGCTGCAGCTACAAGCCTCGAGAATGTCTGCTCCTGGGGGGCACCAGCAATCTGCACCCTCCTCCCAGCAGCCATCCCAGTGTTTGTAGAAGGCCCCGAGGGGCATCAAGAGGTGTGCCCCATCCTGGTCCCCAGCCGAGGTGGAGGCCCTGCTTGACCTGTGGGGCAATGAGGAAGCCCTCCATGATCCCCGTGCCCATCAGCGGAATGCCAACATCTTCCGCTGCATGGCCCAGGCACTCTCCCATCAGGGATATCCAGCCTGGACCCTTGAACAGGTCCGGGCAAAGGTGAAGGAGCTGTGCCTGGGCTATGTCCGGGCCACCGAGGGCCAGGGTGCAGGAGCCAACACCTGCCCCCACTATGACTGGCTCCACACCATCCTCGGGAAGACGGCAACAGAAGGCCTCTCAGTGCTCGTGGACACAGGAATGCACCCCCCCATCACCAGGCCAGTCGAGACAGAGGAAGAGGCTGAGCTGCCTACGGAGCCTGGGTTGGAGGAGGACGAGAATGACGAAGGCAACACTGTCACCCTCCACATTGAGACGGTGCCGAGCAGCCAGGAGATCTCCTGGGCATCGTCGGAGGCCGGGGAAGGATCCTCTGGTGAGTGTTGTGCTTTTCATTCACAAGGGTTGGGGTAGACGGGTGCCCAGGGTGGAGGAGGAGGGAGTGTCACTCAGGCAGTTCGAGCTGCATACTGTGTACCAGTATGCAGCTTGTGCAACCGCTTGCAGCCTGACTATGTGGCATGTGGACATGGCAGGCAGCTGCAGGGTGCACCTGGGACTGTGCTGCTTGCACATGTCCATATTGGGAGGCAAAAGGGGTGCCGGCTGGAAGCAGCCAAGGCCCCAAGAGCTCAGGCCAGACCCCACAACTCCCGAAGGGTGCCACACACAGACAGCACGCAGCCATGCCTGGCTGTGATCCACAGCAGCTGCTCCTGGGAAAACCACAGTGAGCCAGCCCTGTGAGCACAGCCCCCACTGAGCCCATCACTTGCTCCCAGCCCCTAGGCTGGCCCCTGAGGGAAGCCCCTCACTGCAGCCACGCACTTCCCTGGGCTACTTCTCTGAGGGCTAGCAGGAGGGAGAGGGGGGAAGTGATTGGCCTCGCCCTAGGGCCACTTGAGTTTTGCTGCAAGGACGGTACACTCCCCAGTCACCCTTGGCTCTGTAACCGAGGACATCACTTGACAGGGGTCCGAGAGCCCAGACCGCATCTCCCTTACTTGCTCTCATGCAATGTGGGGATTTGTCTTGCTCCTCTTCAAACTCTGTGAATAGTCCTAAGCCTTCACAGCCTCCCTGGCAAGGAGTTCCACAGGTTAACAGAACACATGCCAAGGGGCCAGGACATAGACAAGGGGTTACAATCCATGGAGGATCACTTTATTCCAGGGGGAGTCCTGTATGCAAACATAAACACAGAGGGGCTGAGTGGGTCCAAGCCACAGTACTGTGTTGTCACCTGGGCTCAGGGTGGAGTGCATGGGGTGCAGGGACAGTGTGGGCAGGGCTGCCTGACCGAGCCAGCATTTCCTCTGTTTTCTGCAGCACGACCATCCAGGAGCGAGGGACCCTCCAGCCCTGTGGTGGCAGCAGCACCCCCAATGGTCCAGGCACCAGCCCAGCGGCTCATGGAGCAGGACCAACTCCTCCGGCACCACATGCAGACCATTGAGCGCATTGAGGTGGCGATCACGCACAAGATCGACGCCGACCTGGAGTGGCGCCAGCAGGCATGGGGGCAGTTCTTGCACCGGTATGATCACATGTGCGATGCGATCACCACTCTGACATCGCACATTGGTCAGAGTGGTGATCGCACTATGACATGGCATTGCCGCATGCACCTGCCCTCCTTGCTGTGCCCATGCCCTGGCCCCTCCAGCTGCCCCTCCTGCTGCCCCTCCAGGCGCCCCTCCTGCTGCTGCCCTGCCCCCACCTGCCCACCTCCCCGTGATGCCTGCCCCAATATGGCCTGAAGGCCATCCAGGCCTCCGCCCTCACAGAGGCACTGGCAGAAGCTGCCCCTCCCACCAGTAGCTCCCCCTCCCAGTTCAGAGCCCCCTCCTTCCTCCCCTCCCAGTTCAGAGCTCCCTCCCTCTTCCCCCTCCTGGTTCAGAGCCTCCTCCCTCCTCCCCCTCCCAGTTCAGCGCCCCCTCCCACTGCCCATCCTTCTTCCCAATTGTAAATAAAAATAAAAGTTTAATGGTTGTTTGAAAAAAAACTGTTTTGTTTATTGTGAGGTGAGGGGAATGGGGGCGGGAAGGGTTGGGAATGGGAGGGCGATGAAAATGGGAGACAGAAGCGACCCTACTGTGGGACCTGGGAGAACATCTCCTTCAGGGCTTCCCAGATGTGCACGCCATCATGGTGCGCCTGACAGATGGCAGCTATGAGGGACTGTTCAAATTCCTGGCCCTCGGCTGCCATCCATTCCGGGAGGAAGGCTTCACACAACACGCAGCCACTACTTCTGGTATGTTCTGCTCACCCATCTCGAGCCGAGTGAGCAGACAACGAAAGAATGCCTTCAGCCGGCCAAAGGCGCACTTGACCTGGATGCGGGTCCGGTTGAGGTGATTGTTGAAACGTGCTCGGTCGGGGTCCTTCCAGCCTGTGTATGGCCACATCAACCAGGGCATCAGGGGGTAGGCCATGTCCCCCACAACACAGAATGACATGGGCACATCCCCAACAGTAAAGTCCCGCTGGGGGAAGAAAGTGCCCACCTCCAGCCTGTGAAATAGGCAGAAGTTTTTTAGGATGCGGGCGTCATGTGTCCTGCCAGACCACCCTGCATAAATGTCAGTGAAGTGGCCACGGTGGTCCATGAGGGCCTGGAGCATGATGGAGAAGTACCCCTTGCAATTGATAAACTGGGCCGCTCAATGCTCTGGGGCACGAACGGGGATGTGGGTCACATCCTGGGCTCCCCTGCAGCTTGGGAACCCCAGAGCAGTGAAGCCAGCCACCATTGCATCCACGTCCCAAAGGTGGATGACTCCCTAGAGCAGGATGTCATTGATGGCACTAACAACCTGAAGAAGGGTTCACAGAAACACATGGAATGCACCGAATGAGGCAAGGTAAGTGCATGATCCCTTGGGGGGTGCCTACCCCTCTGCAATGCCCTCTCATGCCCTCTGTCCCCAAACACGCCAGGGCCCCCTCACCCCTGAGCCCCCCCCTCCACCAGCATGTCTGTGTGAGGGAGGGATGGCCCAAACCCCTGGGTGATGGGGCTTCCCCCACTCTTCCCCCCCCCAGCCATGAGTCTTTCCTTCCTCTGGGCAGGGAGTGCAGCACCTCCCCCCCAGGACTTACCTGCATCAAGACAGCACAGATGGTGGACCTGCCCACCCCAAACTGATGTGCCACCAAGCGGGAGCTGTCCAGGGTAGCCAACTTCCAGAGGGCGATGGTGACCCTCTTGTTGACCGGGGTGGGGGCCCGCAGCCGGGTGCTACATCTCTGGAGTGCAGGGGTGAGCCAGGCACATAGCTGCAGTAACGTCTGCTTTCACATCCTGAAGTTCCGGAGCCACTGTGGGTCATCCCATTGCTTCAGGACCAGCCAGTCCCACCAGTCGGTACTGGTGTCCAGTCTCCACAAATGCCCCTCCATGGTCAGGTGGGGATGCCCCAGGGACACCATTGCATCCGTGAAGAGGGAGTCCAGCTTGAGCTCGGACTTGAGGTCCTAAAGGAGTAGTGGAGCAGCATGGAGCAGAAGTTGCAGGCACTCCAAAGTGGCCGTGTGGGGCCAGAGCAGGCACAGGGTCACCCCTGGCTCCATGGCACAACAGTAATAAGGCCAAAGTCCCCAAAGGCACTTGGGAAGAAGCTGTGGTGTCCAAAGAGGCCGAGGGCAACCACAAGTAAAACTGCTATGGCTGTCAGTCCCTGCAAGAGGTCCCCAGAACAGAGCAGGAGAGAAACAGCTGTCCAGGGAGATCCCTTTAAGCATGTGTCTCACAGGAGCTCCAGCCCCCGTCCTCGGAAAGTCCTGGTGCCCTTTTGCCCTCTGCCAAGTAGTTCCGGGCTGCAGCTTTTGCGCAAAAGCGTCCTGCCAGTGTGGATGCTCTCTTGCACAAAAGCGCATGCTCTGACGATGCGCCGTGACCAATGTAGACGCTTTCTTGCGCAAGTACTTTTGCACAAGAACTCTTGCGCAAAACAGTACTTGCGCAGAATGTGCCAGTGTAGACGTAGCTGCACTGTTTCTCAGAATTAGAAAGTGAAAAATCATTATGAAACTGTACATTCTGATTTCTTTGCAACATACCCTCAAAGATTTCAAGTAGGGTTTGATCACGCAGTTTCAGTGAAGTCCAACTATAAAAAAACAAAAATCAAATTACAGGTTTGAGAGGATTCTCAGGCAGTGTTCAACAGCATGCCACAGTAGCTTTCCTATATTGCCTGGATACTGGCTAGACACTAGAAAGTTTTTGCAGAATCTGAAATTATAAAGGAATATATCCTTGTAGCTAATGATATATCATTATAAAAAATGATAAAGTACTAGTGATGAAGATGAAAACCAGTGTACTTAATGTTGGGTGTTCAGAGAACTTCAGACTATCACAGTTTTGAAAATGAAGAGAAAAATTCAGATACTTGCATAAACTAGTGATAAATCAATTTACTTTATTTTGTCCTAATATGTAGCTTTGTTAAATATTGAGTTACTGTTTGCTACAAGATAGTTGATGTAAGAAGTCATTTTGAGGAATGTCAGATTCAAGCTATTTATAAGGGGCCACAGGAAGTAGATTTATAGAATTTTCCATACAACTTAGTGCATCCTCTTTTCAAATATCTCTTTCTGCTAGACGGTGAGTAAAATATTCCACATGCTATAAAGGACTACTATTAAAATGGTCATGCTGTCAATAACAGCTCTTCAGGAGACTTCTAGGGCTGCTGTGGTATTTTATTTCTCATTAAGAAATGTTTTTAAAAAAAATCTTTTTCAGTTCAAAAGCACATTTGATATTTTGTACAAGATTACAGAACAGAAATACAAACTGTACAATTCTTGAGTAAAATGAGCTGACATTAAAGTGGCATGTAAATGAGCATATGTAGTTAAGAGGAGAGGGACAATAGTCACAGTTAACAATAATTAGGATATTTTCTTTTTCTACTGGGATATATTCTCTCTTGTGACAGGTCATCCAACTGAGATGAACAAGCAATGCTCCTTAGGGTAAGGTTATTCCATAACTGTCCGCTGTTGGGTTTCTCATACCTTCCCCGGAAGGAACTGGAAACGCAGCTACTCTGAGTCAAAATAATGAACTGGATGGATTGTCTGATCTATAATAATGTTTATAATCCCGTGTCAGTCATTCTTTATGGAGATATTTAGTCATCTAAAAACACACTGTCTCTGTGAATCATAATATAACAATTATGGCTTCATAAGGAACCTGTACAGATAACCTGACATCTTCCAACAGGATCATGGCAGTTATAATACAAAGGGATATAGCACACTACAACTATATCAGTGTGTCATGGTTAGTTCTTATTTTTAAAGGGATAACACTGCAGGACCCAGGGCAAGGTGGGGGAGGTGGGAGCTGGCTCCTCTCCTTGGAAGAGGTAGAACGTTGGGCAGAAGGGGCAGAACTGGAGGCAGACAGCTCTCAGAGCCATGCTCCTGTGCTGATTGAAAGGGGCTCAGGGCTCCAGCTAGGGTTGCCAGATACTTTCACAAAAAAAGGGGGGGAACAAACTTTGTTGACCTTTAAATCCCTATATTCCCTGCTCCCCCTGCCCCCGACAGACGTGGCAGGGGAAAAATGCCCCCACCGGCCTTCTGTCCAACAAAAACAGAAAATACTAGACATTTTACATGTCCGGTATTTTCTAGTGTTTTTTTGTTTTCCAGGCATGGGCCACAAATAGCAGACTGTCTGGATGAAAACCGGACACCTGGCAACCCTACCTCCAGCTGCTGCTGCTACCACTGTGGCAGCAGCAGTGGTCAGAGACCAAGCCCCCTTTGGCTCGCTGGGCCTTGGTGTAACTTCTCCCTTTCTTCCACCCTGTCAGCAGGCTTGGTAACACCAAATACCCCAATTTCATATAATTTAATTGTGCTGAATACTGAACAACATCCAAGGCATTGATATTTCTAGATTTAGTGTTCAAATTGTTAAAATGCTGTTCTATAATGTATAACACAATATGTTTGATGGGGCTTTTTTAATTAAAGTTATCTTCAGCATGAAGATTGATTGCTGCCGGTCCCTCTTCCATGGTCATCTTAAAAGCTACATCCTAGACATGCCATTGCAGACTGTGGTAACTTTTTGATCCAAAACTCAAAGACGGTTACCTTCACAATAGCAATTTCTGATCAAAAGCAAACTATTATTGAATAATATTGATGGGGCAGGATAAATGCACTACAAAATAAAATAGGGCCAAATCCTTTCTAACTCATTGTTTATACATAATCCACCCCTAATTGAGCAAATATCTGTTCTTATCATACCAGCATTAATTGCTGCAGAATTTTGTCCCCTATTTATGAAGAAATAGTTAAAACATATTGCTGTTGAGTAATATGTGGCCATGCCTTTAAATACATAGAGAGAGAGAGGAAGAGAATGACATATTTTTCTAATCCCTTTTCTGACAATATCACACTTTAAATTAAGTCATGTACAAGTGCCAATAGCACTAGTTGTTTTTACGGTAATCAAGTGTTAGTCCTAAAACACAAGGAAAATAATATGTTTGATTTGTGCGTTTCCTTTGTTCATGACATCTGTAGTGTTTTCTGCATCTTCCCACACAGTACTCTCAAAATATTTGGATCCACTTGCACCTGTGAAGCTGTTTACTCAGCTATGAACACAATTATGACATGCAATAGCAGTTGCTTTTCAAATAAACATCTGGAAAACCGTCTGGGTGCAGCGTTGATTCAGATATTGGCAGACTTTATAAAGATTGTTAATGACAAGAACTCTAATTCCTTTCTCTGTCTTTTGGCCAGAATAATAAATTGAAAAATAAAAAGTGAAATTCTTAAAACTTGTGAACATTGGCTTGTTTGTTAGCCATTGAAATACTGTCCCTAGAAACTTTATTAAAATAGTGCATGTTATAAAATCTTTGTTTTGCACCAATAAATCAATGCAATGACTAATATTTGTGTACTAGGTTCATTTATAACAATTATTGTACATATGCCAGAGCTAGGTGTTTACCCTATTTGTTACTTCAAAGAGAAAATGCACAGTAAGTATTGCATCTAGATCCTAAAATAATCCCAAGAATCATACTACTGAACACTCGGAGATTTTAATTTTATCCCATTAATGTAAGTGTCCATAGTGTTTGCAAGTTTCCGTGAATTGTTCTGCTGGGAATAGGTTATTCATACTGGACACAGTGGATAAAGAATTCAACAGGAGCATAATATAAATAATGTTCATGTCCAAACCTGTAATATGTGGGCCTTCTCCTATAAATCTTAAATCTTGGTCCCATAAATATCTTTGGATGACTTCAACTCCTTTGGCAAACATGCCAAATGTCCATCAGAATGGACATCACCATTGTGCTGGACAGAGTATGAGGGAAACCAAGTAATCTAGAATATAGGCAAAATAGGCTGCAACTCCAATAAGTAATCCATCTGAGAAGTATCCAGAGATAATTTGTCCATTGTAAGTCACCCTTCCTTTGTAATCCATTCCACCAGATGAAGGGCTGCTATCATCCATACACACCATTAACCTCATAGACTTAAAGGTCAACAGGTCATCATGATCATATAATTTGAGTGCCTGCATGTTACAATCCACAGAACCTCACTTACTCACTCCTGTATTAGACTGCTAACCTATGCCTGAGTTACTGAAGTCCTCCAATCATGATTTAAAGACTTCAGGTGACAGAAATCCATCATTTACACTAGCTTAAACCTGAAAGTGACCCAGCACCATGCTGCTGAGGAAGGCAACCCTATTCCCCACGGTTTCTGGCGATCTGAACCAGAGGAAAATTCCTTCCTGATCCCAGATATAGTGATCAATAAGCTCCTGAATATGTGGGCAAGACTCACCAGCCAGACACCCAGGAAAGAATTCTCTGTAGTAACTCAGAGCCTTCTTTACCTAGTGCCCCATCATTGGGCATTGGAGTTATTGGCTTCTAACAGTCACATTGTAGCCATTGTAGGTAGCCCTCCATAAATATATCCACCTGTCTTGAAGCCAGTTGGGTCTTTTGCCCCTACTTCTCCCACTTGAAGGCTGTTCTAGAACTTCACTGGTTAGAAACCTTTGTCTAATTTCAACCCTAAATTTCTTGATGACCAGTTTATATCCCTTTGTTCTTGTGTCCACACTGGTACTTACTTTAAAATGCAACTTAAATAATCTGGTCCCCACACCATAGCTCCCTCCCTCACTGCCCTCCTTCATCTGGAGTTAAAAGAGTGGGAAAGAGGAGGTTGTCTCTGGTCTTTAGCAACCCCAACCTCAACCCCCAACTTCGGGTGACCTTGTGGGTCTCTTGCTAGATCCTTTTAAGGAATTTAGCACATTACTGATACAGATAGTTTCAGATGATGTCACAATTAATCTTGGGACAAAATCCTGATTCCACCTTTATTGTCTTTATCCTATCTCTTTACTAAATCCCAAACTCTTTGTCCTATATATAAGTGGCTTCTCCCATGCAGAATGGTCCCCAGAACTGGAGGAAGGGCAGTTTGGTGCAGTTCAGATCTGGAGATGGATCCCAGCTTATTGAAAGACTCCCACTTCTGTGTAATGGTGAACTAAAATAATTACTCCAAACATCCCCAAACCTTGGTGAAGTTCAGAAATTGAACCAGACTTGGAACCACAAAACCATCTCTATTCCAAATCTCATATGTGTGGCATTTTAAGACATTTTAAGACAAGATCTTGGCTGTCCACTTAATGGATTGCAGGACAGTATTTCAGATTGATTTTCATGCTGTGAAATTAATCTGAATACAATAGCTTCTTTCAAAGGCCAATGAAGTTCTTGTAGTACAAAACATTTGGATTTTACAGGAACTTCAGTTGGCTATCTGGATAGAATTATACATATCTATCTATCTATCTATCTATCTATCTATCTATCTATCTATCTATCTATCTATCTATCTATCTATCTATCTATCTATCTATCTATCTATCTATCTATCTATCTATCTATCTATCCTGTACCTACAGGGCTGAATTCTGATTTTAGTCAGCTGAAATGACAAGATATATGATAGTAATACCTCCGCCCCTTAGGATTTCAACTGAACTCCCTTGGAAAATAGGAGGAATAGAAAAATAAGCATTTTAGAAAGAATTAAAAATGGAATAAAAATAGGCATCTGGAAATGTTACAATTACTGTAGAAATCTTGAAAAGGATTTAAAAATACAGACAGGAGTTTTGGACAGTTGTGTTGGATAAAACTGTAAGTTCAGCAGAACAGAGCAAAGCTTCTAAGGAATAGTTTTAAATGTCTTTTCCCTCATAACTAGATTATTCAGTACAATGTCATTTGCTGCCACTGACATTTTCTTTAAAGTCATAAAGGCCTACATAGTAATAAAAGGGCTCAGAATAAAATTAGGAATATCATGTATAAATTATCTTTAACCTTAGCTTCATTTGGACTGTGACTTTTTAGACCTGATCAATTTTCATGAAACTATCCACATAAAACTGTGAAAAAATATTTGATCCTTGGCTCTCATAAAGCTAGTTGTAACAAGCCTGGTACTTTCTTGATACTTAATGGTGCTGTTGGTGTCTGTCTCTGTGGGCAATTCTGTAAAGCAGGGGATAATTTTGAGATTTAATATAATTTCTCGGAGCATTGTTAGGGAAAACATCTACACAGATATGCATATTTTATATAAGTGCTGTGCAGTCAAGGACATTCCATGCTTACTAAATTTTCTGCTTAGTTTGAAAAAAGAGCTCACTCATTCATATAATTTTAAGGATATGAATTCTAAAATTAGAAATTAGGTGTACTGAGTACAATGCTATTTTCCATTTGTTTTTAATTAAGGAATTGCTAAAGAATTTTAACACGTGGGGGCCAAATTCTGCTCTGTTATGCCAATGTAAATGAGGAGTTATTTTCACCTATGATGTATATGAAGTGCCATTTGCAGAAAATGTTGGGTAATTTCCTACAATTTGTTAGACTTCTTTAAAATGTACTGTGACGTGCCTTCTCTATGTAGTTCTGTAGAAAGCCTATAAACTATCATACAAGATCAACAAACTCCCATAAAATGTTCCACAGGGATCCAAATATCTATAAAGAATGGTAGGTGTAGTTACCTTGTACATGGCATACCATTTATTCTGTCAACCACATATGAAAAGGACAATGAAAAGGACAAGAATGTTAATCACTGGCCCAGGGAAACAATAAAACACTTGTTTTGATTAAAAAAAAGTTTATAAACTTTGAGATAGCATAAAATGTTCAGACCTCTCTTTGAAACCTCTGCCTATAAGAAATCAGCCAGTTAAAGGTAGTATGAAAGTAAGACTGCATGATGTGGCACTGTATCTGTTCACCCTTCTTTCCTTGTCTTCTCAGTCTGTAAACTAATAAGAGTTTGTTTTTACTACATGGTGGGTCGATGCTACAGCAATTGATCCACTGGTGGTCGATTTATCATGTCTGCTTAGATGTGATAAATTGACCTTTGAGCACTCTTGCATTGACTACAGTACTCCATCAGCCTGAGAAGAGTAGCCAGAGTCGATGGGAGAGTCCCTCTGACCTTACCATATGGAAGACACAATGGTAAGTATGTTGACTTCAGCTATGCTATTTGTGTAGCAAAAGCTAGATCGATGAAGTGGAGTAGTGCAGACAAGGCCTTTATTAAGAACAGGTATTGTGTCTTCATACGTATTTGGGCAGCATGCAAGAGAATGGGGGTCCAGGCCTAAAGGGGACCTGTACACATTGCTTTAATGTAAACTTTAAGTAATAATGATAATAAAATACTATCCACCTAAGTTTATCTGTGTCTTACTGCAATGATTTTAATTAATAATTGTAATCTACATACCTAATGTGGTTCACCGTCCCATCCAGCTGGCTTCCAGCCCATGCTGTAGAGGTGTCTTGTTCTTATTTGTTGCTGTGGTTTAGGTGCCACTGCATGGGAATGTGAACCACACTAGGTATGTGTAGGTTACATAATTATCTATTATTTTTGCTGTATGTAGTATTTTGAACCCCATGGTATGTTCAATACAGCATTCTAAGCACTCTCTTATAAATAGCTGTTATGCACAGATTTAAATTGCTACCATAGAATGCCATATTTAATGCACACATTTTATTGGCTCTAATAACCCAATAATTATGCTACAAATTCTTGAGTTTAATTTACTGGTACCGTATCTATTAAGTAGATAGATAGAAAGGAGTCCTATAACAGTACCCATTGGTCAGCAGTCCTGCTGGTAGGTAAGTACTCCACTTAATAAAACAGAGATATAGTGCCTATTTTTTTTTGTAAGAAAAAAGTGAGTATGCTTCCAATCCTGCTAGATGCTTTGCTCCACTTCCCATTTACTGCATAGGATCCACAGTGCCTTTCTATCCTGTAGAACCCTCTTTATGAGTGATTCTAAGATGAAAGTGGGATACAAGAGATGAAGAGGGAAGCATGGGGTCCCAACTACTATGCAAAAGCATGGGGCTCCCTGTGGATAGCTGTTGCCTCTGCCAGTTCTCCTGAGATTTGTGGACGTCTTAGGGAAAGTGCAGATTCTGCGACCAAATTCTCTTCCCATTTAATATAGGAAAATCCTGTGGATAATCTCCTGGGACTCAGGAGATCTGAATTCAGTACCTGGCTGCACTACAGATTACCTGAGTGACCAGGAGTAAGCCATTTAACCTATGTTTCAGCTTCCCACCTATAACATGGAGATAATACTGTCCTACCTCACAGAAAGGTTGAAAAGTTATATTTGTTACTATCTGTGAAATATTTTATATATTATGGAGCTATATATGCATATAATAATATATAGATGTTATGGAGAAGGCAAATAGGTACACAGAAAGAGATGCTGAACTAGTAGATGAAAATCTGCCTCTCTCAAGTTAAATTCAGTCACTCCCAAAGTAATTTTATTACTAGAGAAGAAGCAGGAGTTAGGTATCTTTGTTCTACAAAGCAGCAGCTTCAATTGTATAGTAATTTAGAATGGATCAAATGCTCATCTTGGATTCTGATATCCATTTGGTTATTCCAGATTACACTAGGTTGAAATCTGTTTCCAAGTCATGGATAACTTAGAAAAGAATAATTTTGAATGCTGTTGGATCAATGTGCTAATAGACTCTCCAGCACCCATCATGAAATACAGACATGCAGCCAAGTTTTATGCAGCTCCCTGACCAATCTCAGCCACTGGTTTCGTCAGGTATTGTTGTCCAAAAGATGAAGTTTGTGGTTCTGCAAATGGTTTGAAAACATTCAAAATAGCTCATTAGAATTTTGTTTAAACTGTCACACACTGTATTGCACAAAGCTTGGCAATTATGGGTAAGGTCTTACTCACCCAAGTAGTTTCAATGCTTTCAGCATGAGGATTGAATAACAGCACACTAAGGCTACGGCTACACTGGCCCCTTCTTCGGAAGGGGCATGCTAATTTTGAAAGTGGGAATAGGGAAATACGCGGGGGATTTAAATATCCCCCGCGGATTTAAATAAACATGTCCGCAGCTTTTTTTCCGGCTTGGGGAAAAGCCGGAAAAAAGTGTCTAGACTGGCCCGATCCTCCAGAATAAAGACCTATTCTGGAGAATCTCTTATTCCTACTTTGAATAGTAGGAATAAGAATAAAAAAAGCGGCGGACATGTTTATTTAAATCCCGTGGGGGATATTTAAATCCCCCGTGGATTTCCCTATGCTGACTTAACTGATTTGCATCCCTTTTCCGGAATTTGTGGCCAGTTTAGACGTAGCCTGTCAGTGTTCCAGGATACATCCGGTATCCCTAAATAGCTATTCCACGTCTTCACAGCATACCTGTTATTTCAAAAGATATGACGTCCCGGTAAACCTCATTCCATAAGGATTAAAGGATGTTTTGGAATAGCAGTTCATTTTGAAATTTGGCGCTGTCTACACAGCATCAAATTAGGAAATAAGCTATTTCAAAATTAACTTGAAATAAGCAACGCAATTTGTGTAGCTCAAATTGCGTAGCTTATTTTGATCTAAAGGTACAGTGCAGAGGCACCCTAAGTTAAGTACTGGTGAATATGCAGCAAATACTGCTTTTTTTCACTATTGGCACAGAAGGCTTTACTGACAGAAGCCCTAGTGTAGTTTTACCGCTTGGGAAGGTTGAGATTAATGGGTTCCATGTGAGGCTGCATACCCTCTATACACTGTGAAGACCAGCTCCCTGAAGACACCTTACAGAGCAGGGTTTTGGGGGCCCACAGGAGGAGGCACAGAGAGAGAAACTGATGAATCTGTAACTTCATGCATCTTGTGGCCAGTCCTCCTCCTACTGCAGAGGTGACTCCAATTTGGAGGCTGCAGCATTGGAGAGCAGGTTTGCTGCTCCTCTGTAAGGTTGTGGATTTAGAATTGCTTTTTCCAGCATCTAAGTTGCCCTCCAGTTCACAACCTGATTGCTCAGACTGTGCTCTGGAGGTAGGATTAAGGGTTAAATAAATACATCCTGTGGAATTAGTATAATTTGATGCACTGATCTTGTTCTGGCTTTTTACTCCTGAAAGGGAAAAGTATCTCTTTTGATGCAGGCTTTTCAGAGATGTTCTCATATGCTAAGAGGAGAAATGTTAGAAAGGGACCCTTACTGCACAGTAACAATATTTGTTCAGACTTCCTCTAAAAAATGAACCATTCTCTGTGGGAAGTTCGATTGTATCAAAAATAAGTTCTTCCAGTGAAGCCATTAATAACATGAGTATCTTTAATCAATGAACCCTTTGTGTGGATGTAAATTTCCAAGAGATCCTCTTCATCAGAGCTGTGGAATTATTGCCCAGAGTCCCCTTCCTTAAGTAATGAAAAATCTTTTGTATGAAACAATGGATTCTAAGAGCAGTGGAGTCTCACTCAACTGTTTCCCAACCTTTAGACTCATATATATTTATGTCACAATGTGTTCTGAATCTTCAGCAGATCATGGGCTTGTAAACAATGGCCAGCTATTGTGGTTTCACTGTATACCATTTTGCAGTCATATTTATTTATATTTATTTTAATTTTCGAAATATGCAGCTCTTGAAAAAACAGGCTTGCTGGCTGTGTAATTAGATGCTTCATCACAGTGAAATATTGCCTTGGCATGTCCAACATTTTATAACTGGCCATTCTCATTGCTGGAATTGTGGTGCTCAAAGTAGAAATGCTGGTCTGTGAATCTGTTCTCATCATTAAAGGATTAGATCACTTCAGTTTTTCCATGGGTTCAGCACCAATGTCTCCTTTTACAAACAAATGGTGCCTCTTAACCTGCACCCAAGATCCTGTGGAAACGCTGTGAGAAAATGCTTCTTCATGGTGGTTTGGAAATAGTGTAGTGTGGTGACCTGAGTTAATACTGGTCCAATCTTGAGATGTCATTTGATTGGATCTTGTGCTGGGTTATGGCATGTTATTCTATGTGATTTCAAAATAACTAGATTACAGTAAAATGTGCTTAAATTGCATAAGTTGTGCATGCTGAATTTATATATACTCCCTCTCCCTGTGTGTACCTAATGGGAAGAACTGGGGGCAAGGGCAGAGATTTCAGGAGTGTGAAAAAACATGGAACATGTGAAGATATGAAAATCAACATATTTGAAGCCAAACACGAACCTAAACAGCTAAGTTTAGATGTGGATTTGGATCTGGATCCAAAGTTTCTTGTATTTAAGGAGGTTCAATTTGTAAGATTTAAATCTGGAACTCTCTGTCTGGAAATGAAAAGAAAATAATTTGGTGAAACTGAAGGTAATTAAAATAGGAGGAGATGCTCTTTAAAAAAACCAAAAACCATCAACCACCTTTTTCATCTTTCTTGTTCATAGCACTTAACTGAAGAGTTGCAAAACCAGGAACATGCATAGTTTATGCATTTACAATTTCTTGATATATAAAGTATTGTTATGTGCTGTTGCCTACTCCCTGCCTGTTAGGTACAGCAAGTAGTGCAATCTTGCTGTCCCAACAAACAAACAAAACCACACAACTCTTCCTTCCCCTCTAGCTCCCCATCTAACTCCAACTGAGTCTCAATATTTTCTTTTCATACAGACAGGCTTCAGAAATTATTTTGCCTGCACTGGGCTGAAAATATAGTTGAGGGTAAAAGATTTCAAAGGCAATTTTAATGAAAGTGGAAAACTGAAAGAGCAGAGGCACTATATTCTGTTAAATTTTACGTTTAAACTAAGGGGCTAGTCATAATTTATTCTTTCAAAGAAGTGACCTATAAGTAAAGAAGACAAAAATGACTCAATGATTAAAGACTTTAAATATTCTCTATAGTTGTGTTAGTACTACATGGTACTGGATATGTAATGCAAAGCAAAGTGTTTGAAATTTCTTCTAATTATGTTTGGAACCCAGACCATATCATGTCCTTAGGGAAGTATGTAGTGTATTACAGTGATGTGGAAGCTCTACTACACTTTTATTTCTGACAGCGATTTCCTTTTAAAACACTTTCATATCTGAGGTTACAGTAAAAGATCCACAGACGGGAGGTGCATTTTATAAACAGGTGATTGGAAGGATTGCATAAATATCTTGTTATGGAGTAATGTGATATTGATTTAAACAGGTACTTCCTTTGTATCACTTTGAAAACTCATTGCTTGGGAGAGTGCAGGGCAGTTTTATGTATTTTTTATTTATAATTTTGCTTGTTGCAAATACACATTCAATTTCTGAGGTGGCCTCCAGGGAATAGGAATTGTAAAGTCCTTATACCAATACAGTGCAATGCAACATGTTCAACCAATACAGAAAAAAACGTTTAAGGAATGGCAGACAACAGCACTGTACAGCAATCTTTAAATGTAAAACTAAAGAGTTTGGAGTTATCACTGTTTAATAAGGAGAACTAGGATGCATCTACACATCAGGGCTTAACTCAAAATAAGCTACATAAATTGAGCTATGTCAATTGTGTCTCTTATTTCGAAATTGGGAGTGTCCACACAGCACTTATTTCGAAATACAGCACTCTTCCTCTGATTTCCATTACTCCTCATACAATGAGGGTTACAGGAATCAGAGTAGAAAGTCCACCAGCATAACAGTATTTCAACATTATTTTGAAATAACTGCCTGCTGTGTAGAGGCAGACTAAGTTATTTTGAAATAACACTAGTTATTTTGAAATAATGTTGCTGTGTAGACGTACCCCTAGTTTTTCAGAATAAAAATGCTCCCATAGTTCTGCACCTTAATGGGGGTGGATCCTGAACAAAGAAATATGAAACAATAGTTGGGGAGATTATGCTGTTTGATCTGCCCTGAAGTTCTCTGGTGTGTATTCTGCAAGTAAAATACCCATTGATGTCCCAAGTGCCCAGATGGTGGTAGCAAAATTGTTTGGTGTGGAGAAACCTAGATAAAATGAGGTGGTGAGAAAGCAATAAAGACCCAACTTAATATATTTGTGAAAAGTTTGTGACCTTTCTGGGTGAAAGGCTGTAAATGTAAGGGTTATGACAAGTGACTGACATGCTCTTTAATGGACAAGCTGTCATGTAACAGGGCAATTCAAATGCAGTAAGCAATATCAAATGGATTTTTCATATGATAATGGAAGGAGCAGTGCAGATTGTTGCTTAGCTTTTTATTAATAATAATTTGTAAAAAAGGAATAACTTTAATTTATAGTCAGTCTTGAAGCTGAGGCCCACAATTAGTGAATTTGAACTTTGATGATTTTTGAACAGAGAATAAGAATTAAAATGTTAAACATATTTCATGGAAGGTTATCTCAGTAACTAAAAACTATGGTAACGAATAGTCTTGCAGCACCTCAAAGACTAACAAAACTTGAAGATGAAGAAGTGGGTTGTGCCCACAAAAGCTCATGACACCATCTACATGTTTTGTTAGTCTTTATGGTGCTGCAAGACTATTAGTTGTTTTTTAAGTTTTTCCAGCTACAGACTAACTCGGCTACCCCTCTGAAGCTTAAAATTTATGGTGTAAATTTTCCAATTAAAAAAGTTTTCCAATACAGCCAATTTAATTTTACATTGTGTAGTTGTTATGTGCTTTCTAGGGAACTATAATGCCCACACAGGGCCTAAGTATTTGAGGCCTGATCCTCCTCCCTCTGAAATCATTGCAAAGCTTTGACTTCAATTGTCTGGGAAACAAGTCTTGCTAGGCCTTTATAGACTTAATTTTGGGATAAGATTCCCTTCTACCTAATGTATTTCAATGACTTTTGGCTGACACCACTGTAACAGCCTATCTTTGAGGTCAGTGTTCTGACATTTAGGAACGTAATCATAAAATGCCTGAAGTGCCCTTAATTCTTCTGCTGCTGCTTCTTCTTCAGTGGGGAAGGATCATATCATATCATATCATAGAATAAAAGTGGTACATGAAGCTATAAACCACATAGGAATTGCAATAATGGATCATACCAATCCATTTAGCCCAGAATCATGTCTTTCAATGCACCACATGCTTCAGAGAGGGTATGTCTACACTACCACCCTAGTTCGAACAGAACAGGGCAATTAGCGAGTGATCCATTTCCTGTCATTCAGTCCTGCTGTCCACTGGTGTAGGGAGATTCTGGGTGCCTCTGCTCCACTTAATATCATAGTAATCCTTGGCTGAATCACAGCATCCTTGGCTGAACTATACATTCCTGTTAGGATGAGCAGAAGGCCCTAGAAGCCATTTTAACCCCCTGTTTAATCCTGCACTGTGCTGGCTTCCCTCAACTCTCTTTGGAACTAGTGAGTGCTCAGCACCTTATAGGATCAGGCCCTGAGAAAGACATTGGTAGCCAAGACATTTGGTGGCCAAGGTGCTATTCACATGCAGAAAATGAACCCTAAAATAAATTCCTTATCTCTCACACTCACAGAGATCCCCTCTGCCTCAAAAACGCTGTTTTTCTTCTAGCATTTGACACAGGTCAGTAGCAGGAACTCCCAAGAGATTATAACTGTTCTGCAATATGCCAATGTATTCCCCCTCCTCCTTGGTATCAATTTTTCCATTGGTCCATTCCTGCAATTCTAAAATTCCTGAATTCTAAAACAAACAAATTACTCAAGTCTCAAAACTTAAAATGAACTATTTTAATGTTCACATACATAATCCATACAATTTAGCAAAAGGTTACATACCAAAAAGTATCCTGATTGCAAATATACAAAACCAAAACCGCCTTCTCGTTGTTTATCATAAGATTGCCATTGCTACAGAACCATGCGAGGTGCATATACAGAAGTTATGGTTGCTGAGCAACTATAAATGCACAAATTAATGCCTCAGAATAGTAGACTTAAAAAAACAGAAATGAGCCTGGGCAACAACAATAATTACTGTGTTATTTTCTTCCCTAGTAAAAAAAACATATGCTGTAATGAAAATTATTCAATATGAGGTTTGTGATATTGTATTAATTTTCTGAAATGTATTTGACTTGAATTTACTCTGTTCTCACTACTCCCCAGGATCATTATAGTATCATCACTGGAAGCCAACTATTTGAACATTATGAAAAGATTTTACAAAGAGGATGTGAAGCATTAAGCAATGTAAGTTAACTCCAAGTTTATTTTTTCATATTTTAAAATGAGGAAATTCAGCTGATTTTTACAGTCTTGGATTGTCAGTGGAAAAACTGAAGTCCTATATTTATCCCCAAAACTTAGTACAGCATGATCAGTGAACAAGCTTCCCAACACTGCTGCACCCATGTGCTTTTTTTCCTCTTTATTGTAGAAGCCACATATTGGGGTGAGAAAGGTGCTAAGGCTCTGTGCCTAGCAGTTCTAAGCCCCTATGCTGAGACAGATGAGAAGGGTGCTAATTAATACCAATTGTGATGTTGTGTTTTGCAGTGAAGTTTTCCAGCAGGGACTGGACTGGGCCCACCAGTTTAATCTTAGAAAATTCATCAGTTTAAAAATAAATGAAATGAAATCATAGTATTTATATAACCTTTACAGTGGGGAAATCTAAGATGGGGCCTTTTGTGGTATCCTGAATGGCAGTGAGAAGAGAGGACTGAGTAATCCACACAGAGATATCAGTGCTATCTAAAAACTTAGAAATGAAGTTGCTGACGACTATGAGGACGTATATGAAATAGTCCCTCCTAGGACACTGGAAGTGGAGGGGAGAACATTAGAGCTCCTGTTATACCCCTCTTATTTATTTTTGGTGGGAAAGAGAGGTATCACAACGTTTGTCTTTTGCCAGAATATGCTGTCTCCTGTCCTTCTCCCAGAGCCTTCCATGCAGAATACTCTGCAACTCTGGGGCTTTAGTATTCTTCACAATCCCTCCATCAGGGCCAGCTCAAGCCATTCCTGTGCCCCGGGCAGCGGGCACGCAATGCATGCTTGGCTCCACCCCCAGGTGCATGGCGCATGTGCAGCCCCACTCCCTCGTGCGCTGCACACCTTTCAGCTGCAATCGGGCACGTGGCACCTGATGGCAGCTCTAAGGGGCCCCATGCAGCCCCCAGCCTCGGGTGCACAGCACCTGATGGCAGCTGTAAAAGGCGCCGCACGGCACCTGATGGTAGCTCTAAGGGGCACCGCACGACTGGGCGCACAGCGCCCCTTACAGCTGCCATCAGGCGCCCCACATAGGTTGGTGCCCTGGGCAGCTGCCCGGCTAGCCCCCCCCCCCACTTAATCCGGCCCTGCCTCCATGGGGGAGATACAGTGACCAAGACCTGGCCAAGACAAGTGGAATGCTCCCTAACATGCTAGGCTAATTGTGCTCTGAAAGAATACTTGCAAAATAAATTGCAATGTATGGTTTCTGGGTTACATTATTATATCAGGTGCTTCATAGACAATGCTGCCTATCGTTATTTGAATGACAAGAAGCCATAATCTGTAAAGATTACTACAAAGAAATCAGAGGTTTGTCTTGCTAATCACAGTGTGACTATTCTTGTACATTGCATCTGTCTATAAATGATCATCTGAATTTCTGAGATTATCAACTAAATGTTAGACTGATAATTCTTTAGAAATAAAACTCCATCTCATTTGTGCCAACATCACTGGTATACAGTGACAATGTCTGGAAAGGGCATTGTCAGACTTGTAAATATCCTTCCAATACATCCCTGCCACCCCACTTTGGTTCATACAATCCTCGTTAAACAGAACTATGGTGTTTTTTTGTTATTATTATTTCCTGCTTCCCTGCTAGGACTAAAATAAGGGTTAATCAGGCAATTTTTATTTGGGTTGCTTATTCCTAGTGACTAGTACTAATTGTGCAAAGTTAGCAGCTACTGTAGGGTCTCTTTCCTAATGTTTCTTCGCTGGATAACAAATACAGTATTGTACGATAATTAGTTTTATACAAATATTTTATCACGTTTGTATTTTAATATATTTAAAATTGTTCTAAAATCTATTTTTCAGCAAATGCGGGATCATTTAAATCTTTAATTATATTGAATAGGCATTTCAGAACAGGTATTCAACAGCCCACAGGTGGCCATGAATGATGGAGACTTTCAGATGTTAACGCAGAACTTTTTTGGAATGAAATTACTCTTGGTAATAGGTATGGATACTTTCAGTGGCAGTTCTGACATTGTGAAGAACTCTCATAAATGAGTCTGTAGGCCAAATCATGAGGTCCGTATTCATTTTGTCAAAACTGCCTTTGATTTCCTTTTCTAATAAAATATTAAGTCCTCTATTTTCCATTGTGTTGCATAACTATCTCCAATGAGAATTTTGCCTGAGTGAGAATATCAGGAACAGGCCCCTTAGTTGCCATATTATAATCTAATTACAGACAAGTGTGTAACTTTAAGAGCTGCTTTGGTTAACATAGTTAACACAGCAAAGCTTTCTTTCTTGTAGGCTTCTGTCTCAGGATTCCATTTGCATTCCATTCCAATTTATTTCTGTAGTTTCTAATTTCTGAAGCACTTGACAGTTATATAGTCTGTAAGAGTCCCAGATGACTGGGAAAAGGCAAATATAGTGCCCATCTTTTAAAAAGGGAAGAAGGATAATCCACAGAACTACAGGTTGGTCAGTCTCACCTCAGTCCGTGGAAAAATCATGGAGGGGATCCTCAAGAAGTCCATTTTGAAGCACTTGGAAGAGAGGAAAGTGATTAAGAATAGTCAACATGGATTAACCAAGGGCAAGTCATGCCTGACCAACATGATTGCCTTCTATGACAAGATAACTGGCTCTGTGGATATGGGGAAGGCAGAGGACATGCTATACATTCACTTTAGTAAAGCTTTTGATATGATGTCCCACAATAGTCTTGCCAGCAAGTTAAGGAACTATGAATTGGATAAATGGACTGTAAGGTGAATAGAAAGCTGGTCAGGTTGTCAGGCTCAATGGGTAGTGATCAATGGCTCAATGTCTGGTTGGAGGTCGGTATAAAGTGGAGTGTCCCGAAGGCTGGTTTTAGGGCTGGTTTTGTTCAACATCTTTATTAATGATCTGGATGAGGGGATGGATTGCACCCTCAGCAAGTTCACAGATGATACTAACCTAGGGGGAGAGGTAGAAACATTGGAGGGTAGGGATAGGGTTCAGAGTCACCTAGATAAATTGGAGGATTGGGACGAAAGAAATCTGAGGAGGTTCAAGAAGGCCAAGTGCAGAGTCCTGCACTTGGGATGGAAGACTCCCAAGCACTGTTACAGGCTGGGACTAACTGGCTAAGCAGCAGAAAAGGACTTGGGGATTACAGTGGATGAGCAGCTGGATATGAATCAGAAGTGTGCCCTTGCAGCCATGAAGGCTAACGGCATATTAGGGTGCATTAGGAGGAGCATTTCCAGCAGATCCAGAGAAGTTATTCTTCCCCTTTATTCAGCACTGGTGAGGCCACATCTGGAGTATTGCATCCAGTTCTGGGCCCCCCACTACAGAAAGGATGTGGATGTACTGAAGAAGGTCCAGAAGAGGGCAACCAAAATGATTGAGGAGCTGGAGCACATGACCTATGAGGAATGGCTGCGGGATTTGAGCTTATTTAGTCTACAGACGAGAAGAGAGTTGCAGCCTGCAACTTCCTGAAGGGAGGTTCCAAAGAAGATGGAGAGAGGCTGTTCTCAGTGGTGACAGATGGCAGAATGAAGAGAAATGGTCCCAAGTTCCAATGAGGATGGTCTAGATTGAAAATTAGGAAAAACTATTTTACTAGGAGGGTGGTGAAGCACTAGAATAGATTACCTAGAGGTGGAATCTCCATCCCTAGAGAATTTTAAATCCCAGCTTGACAAAGCCCTGGCTGGGATGATTTAGTTATGGTTGGTCCTGCTTTGGGCAGAGGGTTGGACTCAGTGACCTCGATGAGATTTCGTCCAACCCTATGATTCTATAAGATCTCTTCCAGCAACTAATATCACCCTTGTTGAAAGCTTAACTTTAAGACATAGGCTGGCATTGTCACCAAGGGTACATCTAGACTACATGCTTCTGGTGACAGAGGCATGTAGATTAGGCTACCTGGCATAGGAAAATGAAGTGGTGATTTAAATAATCGCCGCTTCATTTAAATTTAAATGGCTGCCACGCTGAGCCGATCAGCTGTTTGTCGGCTCAGCGCAGTAGTCTGGACGCTCCGCGGTTGACATCAAAGGTATTTGTCAACCTCCCAGGTAAACCTCATCCCAGGAGGCATACCTGGGAGGTCGACAAATGCCTTTGAGGTCGACCGCGGAGCATCCAGACTACCACGCTGAGCCAACAAACAGCTGATCAGCTCAGCGCGGCAGCCATTTAAATTTAAATGAAGCGGCGATTATTTAAATTGCCACTTCATTTTCCTATGCCAGGTAGCCTAATCTACATGCCTCTGGCGACAGAGGCATGTAGTCTAGACATACCCTAAGTCCTGCTGCTGCAAACTCCTAAGTGCTGGGATCACAACGCCTCTTGTTTACACAGCTCCGAGCACTCTGTCAAAGAATGAATCACTGCCAGCACTTAAACAGTTAAAAACACCAATTTATAATATTATATATTAAATTTTCATTTGCTGATGACATAAGAGCCCAGCTGATATTGGGGCACAGGTTAGTGGAACCACACAATACAGAGAAGTTTTAGGAGGGATTGTGCTCCAGGAAAATCTTTTTCCATATTCCCGTTGGAGTGATTTGCACTCATGGAGGATACACAGATGGCACATTAGCTACACTTGACCTAAGTAGAGGGATTGAAGTTGTTAATGGTCCTTCTTGGCAGTGTACACAGAGAACAGACTCCATGTAGTCCCCCACTCACCAACATACCTGCACAGGTGTAGTCAGAATCAACTCTGAGTCTAAAAGATCAGTTTTGTATATCTAAAATAATGTTCAGTAAAAGTGAGAACAAGATTTGATGAAGGTGACGACTCAAATCAAAATATATTCAGTGTAGATAGTCTGTCACTATGGCTCAAAGGAAGAGCAGCATATAAACTGAAAACATGAAGCTATGTTTGAGACAGATTGCCAATACTATGTGGAAAGGCCACTTTTCTGATGAGCTCAAGTGTCTGGATAAAAATTGTGATTGAAGAAGACATTCTAAGCAATATGTACTTAGAAGGGCATATCAAGTGGGGTCCCACAGGGATTAGTTCTGGAGCGTAGAGGTAATCCTCTTAAGGAGGAACAATCCCTTGCATATATACAAAATAGGAAATGGCTGCCTAAGAAGTAGTACAGGTTGGACCTTTCTTGTCCAACACCCTCAGGACCTGACTGGTCCCAAATGAGGGAGTTTGCCAGACAATGGGAGATCCCCTCATACCAGCCCCTCAGCCTTCTGCCCCTCCTTGCTGCCAGCTCCTTCAGCTTATCTGGGCTCTCTGCGGGCCAGCCCCAACTCCACTGCTCGTCGGCCGGGCAGCTCCAGCATCACTTCTGAATGGCACATTGCTCGATTGGGCTACTGCATCCCCAACCCCATAGCCGGGCACTAGGTGGCCCCAGCCTTGCTGATTCTGTGGGGCTGCCATGGCTGGCTTCCCCTCCTTGGCTGCTGTGGTCCAGCCATGCTTCCCCTCTTGGGCTGCTGTGGTCCCGGCCTGGCTGCCAGGTGGCAGACAGCCCCAATTGTGCTCCACCCAGGCTGCTGCGGCCCTGCTGCTAGTAGATTCGCAGGGCTGCACTGGGATTCCACCTGCTGACTTCCTGCCCTGGGGCTCCCTCATCCAGGAACATCCGTGATCATGCTGGACCACGGATGTTGTCAGACAAGAGAATCCCAAATTTGGAAGGTGAAACCTGTATTGTTGTAAGGGGTCTAGAGTCATAGTGAAGCACATACTAAATATGAGTCAACAGTGTGATACTGTTCCAAAAACCCCAAACATCATTCTAGTATGTATTAGCAAAAGTGTTGAAAATAAAATCACAAGACAAAGTTCTTTCACTCTACTCTGCTCTTCCACTGATTAGGCCTCAAGTTGGAGTACCACCACATTTCAGAAAAGATGTGGACAAATTGGAGAAAGTCCAGAGAATAGCAACAAAAAGGTAGTAAAGGTCCAGAAAACATCACCTATGAGAGAACATTATAAAAACTGGGTTTATTTAGTCAGGATAAGACTGAGAGGGGACATAACAGTTTTCAAATATATACATGGTTATTATAATGAGGAGAAAAATATTCTCTTTAACCTCTAATGATAGGACAAGAAACAATGTGCTTAAATTGCAACAAGTGTGATTTACATTGGACATTAGGAAAGTCTTCCTAATTCTGAGGGTGGTTAAACACTGGAATAAACTGCATTTATCATTCAAGATTTTAAAGTGCAATTTAGATGAACTCAGGGATTATCTAAATATTTTGTCCTGTTGTTAATGCAAGAGTGAACTAGAAGACCACTTGAGGTCTGTTCCTGTCCTACAATTCTATGAGGTGAAGCCAACTTTTTTGGATATTTTGTTGTTTAGAAAGTGAGGTACTAAAGACTTGAGATATTGTACTGTCAAATTTTAGTTTAGGGACTGAATTCTGCACAAACATCCACCGGAGACTGACTTTAGTGACCACATTGTGATCTGAAAATGTGCAGGACATATATGCTGATATGTCTTACTTATCAAAATATCTATTGTGTGATAAATGTACCTCCAAATTATTAGGAGAAATCTGACCAGCCTTCCATCTGGAAATGGTCAGATTGGAGTTTTTGGAACCATTGAAATCAAGAGGCCCATCAAGAAAGATACTTTTCTTTCATAGATTCTGGGACTACTCAGCTGCTTTCAGGAGGTGGTCACCACCAAGTAGTATTGGACTGTGGATCCCATATTTCAGGGTATTTGATAGAAATCTTAACAAGCTCCATCATTCTTGATGGAACTCCCTAATAACTTTTTTCTCTATGTTTTTAATAAGGAAAGATCTTTTAAAAAATTATTTATTGGTGAAACATAAACATTTGCTTTAATTAAACTAATCATAATCATATATATATATATATATATATATATATATATATAATTTCACACTGAATACTGCTGCTCAGGTCTTTTTCTTCAGAGCGCGAGGGGAAAAAAGCCAATGGATTTATTTTCTCTCATAACTTGCATTAATAAACATTTTTTTTAAAAAAATCTCATTTTCCTTGACTGTGAAATGAATTTAAATGAACATATTAAATAAGCAGATTTGCCAGGCAGGATTTGGATTAGTTTCTAATTTCTACAATAGATTTTTCTTACTTACTCTGATGCCTCCGCCCCATTTCAGCAAAGTACATGTACACTGTCATATGTGCTAACTTATCCACACATAAAGTATTCTGAACAGAAATTGTAATTATCATTGCATGGATCTGTTATAAATAATAGGCACTATATTCTAACTCAAATTATGGTCCTGAACCTACTCCTTTTAATGCAAAAGCCACAGAGAATCCGAAAAATGTAATAATATTGTATAATAATAAGTGGTAGTGACCTCATACTTCAGTTTTACTTATAAAAGATAGATATGGTCACATTTTGATAAGCTCTAAGCATTGTACTGTTTGCAGCAGGGGTTTGAAATTAGGTAAGAAGACATTTTACTCAAGTAAATGTTCAGTCTGCCAAAATAATTGAGTATGAACATTCTAAATGGCACTTCCCAAGATCCCAGTGATGAATTGGGCCTCCCCATCATTTTTCCTTCTATTTTTTCCTGTCATGAATGGAATAAATTTTGTTATGCATGCCAGTGCATGTGCAGGTGTGTACCACCAGTTAAAACACAAGCGACCAACTATAGGCACTCTGCTAATCAGCTAGGCAGCACCTGAATATCTCGTGGGTGACTGCCAAAGTGCTCATCTTACAGGTAATATTGCTCCTCACATAGCATCTCTATTTCCCAGCAATTCATTCCTCTTCTGGCCACACCAAATGGGAAAAGAAGTCTTTACCTTCGAGGGAGATCGTAAAAGAGAGTCAGTCTAGGCTAAGTTTCCCTGACCGTTCCCTAAATCCTCACATGGCACCTGTCATGCATCCCAATTTGGTGATAACAGAATTCTCTTGACACCAGCAAATGTAGTTAGTCCTGTTATACATACTATAATTTGTTTTTTTACATTTCTCCTTTCTTAAAATAACCTAAGCAATTACATGCAAATGGTATATTAAAATAATGTTATTTGGGTTGGAAGGGTAAGCATTTGAATGTTAAGACTTATGTTAGACTTATGGTTTCCAGTGTGAGCAATCTCAATTCTGCCTCCTTTGTGCATACATATTATAATGCAGTCTTTAATTTTGTGATCACATACTATTTTTTCCACAAAACCTGGCCCATTTAGGTTATGTCTACACTAAAGAGCTTGTAGCTGTGACATTGTAAACTCTCCAGTGTAACCCCTCTTAGCCCATGGGAGAGAGTTCTCTCATTGACTCATTTAATCCACCCCCAATGAGTGGTGGTAGCAGAAACAGTCCACACTGGTGCTTATGTTGGTGTAACTTATATTATTCTAGGGGGTGGGGAGGAGAGTGATAAAGGGAGGGCTGGAAAGATGGTTTATTCACACCACATAGGCTGTGTCCAGACTCAGGGTTTTTTTCCAAAAAAGTAGCCTTTTTTCGAAAAAACTTCACCTGCGTCTAGACTACAGCCACGTTCTTTCGAAATTAAATCAAAAGAACATGGCTTTTCTTTCAACGGCGGTAAACCTCATTTCACGAGGAAGAACGCCTTTTTTAGAAAGTGCTCTTTTGAAAAAAGGCGTTCTTGAATGCCAACAGGGCTTTTTAGAAAGAGAACATCCAGACTCACTTGCTGCTTTCTTTCGAAAAAGTGGCTTGCTTTTTCAAAAGTTCCGCTTGCAGTCTAGATGCTCTTTTTCGAAAGAGGCTTTTTCGAAAGTATCTTTCGAAAAAGCCTCTTTCGAAAGAGGCTTGCAGTCTAGACATAGCCATAGAGAAAAAGTTATATCAATGTAAGTGGTAATATAGACATAGTCTTAGTGATATACGTGGAAGAATTAAAAGTGAATACACATTTGTAAAAATAAAATGTCATAACTTTTGAGTACTTGATTTTGCATCCTAAGTAACTTTCTTCTAATGTAGATTTTTGTATACAAATGTATATATCCAGTGCAGTATGATAGAAAGTAAGAAAGTTTGCAGGAGTTTGTATGTTTCTCTGGCAGTGAACTCATGAACCTTTTATGTCGATTTCGAAATGAGCCTCCTATCTTGCAGCTCAGTCATTTTTTGCATGCAATAGAAATGACCAAAGAAAAGTAGCTAAGAGAATATCTTAAAATAATTATTCCTGAATATTTTATTAGTATTAAATAAATAGACCCTGGTAAATTGTTGGAACAGTTAGTAAGTTTAATGCAAAAGAAACTCAAGCTTTAATGAACATATGTTGACATGACCTTATAGTTTTACTTCATCTCCCCATTAACTTTCTGTGCACCCAAGAACCTTTGGCTCACTGCCTAAATAATAGAAGAATAATTAGACTAATAATTGAAGAATGCCAAGGCAAACATCTAAGGAATTTATCTTTAACAACTTACTGTTTTTTGCACTTTCACTTAGAGCCTGACACTGCTTTTTTAAAAATCATTTTGCAAGCGTCCCATCGAAATTTTCATGAATAATTAGTGGGTCAGGCAACCATCAAAATGAGGTCAAATATCTTGGGCTTATTCAATAAAAATAATGTCTGTCTCACACAACTTCCAGAGAAAAGCCAAGTTCATGCTAGCATAGTGTTTAACTTATCCCATTGTACCTTCACATTGCAGTACATATAGGGACCCAATCCCAAAGCTATTATTTACATAAAACTTACAGTGATTTTACTGTAAGATACATGCATGCAAACCTAGGTAAGAACATGTACTTTTCAGAAATCTCTGAAATAGCTGAGCCCAGTAGAATTATAAGGTGGGAGGAATCGCTTTAGCTTAGAACTATCTTGCTTTTTTGAGTTTAATTGAAACCCTTTAAAGTACTACTTTAAAATTTCTTCTAATGTATGTGAATTTAAGGTTAGTGAAAGATGCTGGATCAACAGCTTCAAGACTGAAATAATCTAGTCAAACATAGGACAGATATAGTAACTGGGCTGACATTGCCCTACCAAAGTGCTTTATGGTATAGCCTACCAAGTTTCTGGTCACTATATTGCTTTATTCAATATGATTTTCACTATGATTTAGCAGGCAGTATTTCATGAGCTACAAGAAAAAGAAAGAGTTATATTCTACCCCATAATTTCTCTAACTGGAGTCCCTCCAGTGCTCTATGGAGAGGTGGGCTGATGAATTCATCTCTTGATTTAGCTCCAACCAGGACATCTGTTGGAAGAAGGAGGAGCTGCCACCCTGCATTCTGTGGTTTTATACTAAGAACTAGCCCCCTTTCCCCCCAACCTTAGACCAGCTTTGTCAGAGCTAGAACCACAAGCTATGGCCAAAGAGAAATGTAGACTCCCTCACTTCCCATTCTAATAAGGAAAAGGAACCAGAAGTCAGGCCCTGCCTATACTTCAGTAGGGTCCTCTGATATTGGGTTATGGAACCAGCCTAAGAAGTTGGCCAGTAGCTGATCTTGGGACAATCTTGGGAGCTCAGCTGTCACGATTTTGTACCACACAGTTGTGATGGGAGAGCAGCCTGACCCACCATCCATTCCTGAAGGGAGAATTTAATGGTGCATGGATTGCAATCAGAATACTAGATTGGAAGATCTTTGGGGCATGGATTTTTTGTTGTTGTTTACCATATGCTTATGCAGTACATAGCACACTGCAGCCCAAAGCTCAGTGAGGACACTGCAGAAGCAGGAGAATATTTCAAAATCTGCCTGGTGGGTGGGTTAGCTGCAAGGGCTGGTAAAGTATTGCTAGTCTGGCAGAATTGATCAGAGAGGTTTGAGTGGTATCAATGTTTTATTTAACTCAGCTTTTTTATTTGGATTATTTGATTTGTAACTATCTAATGTTACATACATTTCTCCCATAAACTATCCATGACATAATAAACTGATATTTTCCCGCTTATTCAGTATTGGAACTTGCTGGGTTTGGATTAATGCTAGTATTATAAATGTCTGCCTGCAAGTTACACAAGTTCCTGCAACTTTTAAATTTAATCTATAACTTATAACAACGTAACTAACTAAAGGGACTGCAACTGACTCCATATGCACAAATTGGATTATTAATTACTCAAAGTGAAAGGTGAATGATTGTTTTGAGGCTGTAAGTGTACCTGGCCCTACATATATTTTAAAAAGGATCTTCTATATTTTGAAAATTAAGCTAAACTGTGAATTCTTCTAAGAAGATATTGCTATCATGGGATGATCTTCTGATGAAGAAGAGTTTTATTGTAAGCATTTGTTCATTAACTCATGATATTAACTCATGTTACTTTCTTCCAAATGTTCAATGTCCTAGTAGGGGAACACTATATTTTGATAGGAATTTCTCATGTAGCTGGATGAGTAGGGTAATGGAACCCCAGCCAATTGCTACTTTCAAGTATTTCTTCTAAATTAAAACATTTCCTGGTTATCTTATCATGAATGAATGATAATGCTTCATATATGCAAGGAGATCTAGAAAGCTTTGCCACATATCACTCCTTTCTTTAATTCATTATAGAATTTCCTCCTTCACATTATCTACTCTGTTCTTGTAATTAAGAATCTACATCAGTAAATGCCAAGCTTCAAATCTGAATTTACTATATGTTGGCAGAGTTCCCTTGCTTCCTGTTTTGGAGCTAGTTTCCACTGAAAACACATCATGAACTCAACACTTGTCCTCATGAAGACTATCTTCATATGAAGCAAAGATACTGATTTTAAACAGTCTTGGGTTGCAGTGTGCAGTTTCTTCAGTCATACATGGCTGGAACACCTGACCATCTTAGAAACACTCTCTATGATCTCACTCTCTGTGATTTGATCAGTAGCATTCCTATTGCATTCCATAATAGCTTAATAAAAGGGTAAGAGTAGACCATGGCAACCTGACTTCACTTGGATTTATGGGTGTTCAGCACCTCTGAAAACCTGGCCCCAAATGTCAGTATCAAACATTGTCAAGAACTCTCTTTTACATGTGCGTATGTTGACTAATTATCAACGATGTAGGCATACAAAAATTTGTGCAGTTGCACACCTCATTTGAGTATCACTGGGTAGTTGTGGTAACTGTGCATGCAAATAACCATATAGGCACATTACTGCTGCATTCTTTTTAGGGAGTTTTCTAGCACTTATGCAATAAGAATGAGCAGATGACTCAGGGTATGTCTACACTACAAAGTTAGTTCGAACTAATGGACGTTAGTTTGAACTAACTTTCATAGGCGCTACACTTACAATTTAATTCGAACTAACAGAGCGCTTAGTTCGAACTAGGTAATCCTCATTCCATGAGGATTAAGCCTAGTTCGAACTTACTAGTTCGAATTAAGGGCTGTGTAGACCCTTAATTCGAACTAGTGGGAGGCTAGCCCTCCCCAGGTTTCCCTGGTGGCCACTCTGGCCAACACCAGGGAAACTCTACTGCCCCCCTCCCGGCCCCGGAGCCCTTAAAGGGGCACGGGCTGGTTACGGTGCCCGTGTCAGGTGCAAGCCTGCCAGCACCCAGCCAGCAGACCCTGCACCTGGCACGGATCGAGCCAGCCACCCGATGACCCCCAGCCCTCCCCCTCTTCCCGGGACCAGGCTGGCGGCTCCCGGGAGCTTGCCTGGGACCACAAGAGGTGGGCACCCACCTGGGCTAGTGCGGACATCATGGACCTCGTCCATGACCGCCGCACTAGGCACAGGAAAGTGGCCGGATAGGGCAGGAGAGCTGCCAGCCTGGCCACCCAGGAGCAGGTGTGCATGAAAATCAAGGTGGTCCACTGAGACCCCCGACCCTGAGCCCTGAGCTTACAATGGCCATACTGGGTCAGACCAAAGGTCCATCTAGCCCAGTAGCCTGTCTGCCAACAGCGGCCAACCCTAGGGACCCTGGAGGGGATGGACCAAAGACAGTGACCAAGCCATTTGTCTCGTGCCATCCCTCTCCAGCCTTCCACAAACCTTGGGCAGGGACACCACTCCTACCCCCTGGCTAATAGCACTTCATGGACCCAACCTCCATGACTTGATCTCACTTCCCTTTAAACTCTGTTCTAGTTCTAGCCTTCACAGCCTCCTGCAGCAAGGAGTTCCAAAGGTTGACTCTTAGCTTTGTGAAGAACAACTTTCTCTTACTAGTTTGAAGCCTGCTACCCATTCCTTTCCTTTGGTGTCCTCTAGTCCTTCTTTATGGGAACTAATGAAGAACTTTTCTTGATGCACCCTCTCCACCCAAATCCTCCTTTTAGAGACCTCTATCCTGTCCCCCCTGCGTCTCCTCTTTTCTAAGCTGAAAAGTCCCAGTCTCTTTAGCCTCTCTTCATATGGGACCTGTTCCCAACCCCTCATCATTTTAGTTGCCCTCCCCTCTCCCAGCCTCTCTCTTCCCCTCTCCCACCTCCTTTTCCCAGTCTCCCCCAGTTTTGTTCAATAAAGACAGATTCCATTTTTGAACACAATTGTCCTTTATTTTGTACATCAAGAAGAGGGGCTAGGGAAGGGTAAGTGGAAGGAGGTGAGGGAGGAATGGGGTATGCGCCCCTGATGGGGAAGACTGGGCTGGCTCTGCGGGCTTTTGGGGTGGAAGCTCTCCTGCAGCCCCCCAATTGCCCCCTCTCCCCAGATGGCAGCCTGCAGCAAGTGCAGCCGGTCTGATGGCCAAGTGCCATGATGTGCCCAGTGTGGGTACTCCTGGCAATCCAAGCCAGGACTGCTTTGCAAGCGGGGCACCCCTGAGAACTGTCTGTCTGGGGTGGGGGCGGGACCCGTTAAGCACAGCACTCGGCTAGCCTGACACAGCATTTCCACGCTCTTAAGTCCTCCTCTGTTGCCCTGCTGGCACTGCTTCCGGCCAGCCTTAATTAAGCCTGGTTCAGGGTCCACTTAATGTGGACATGCTAGTTCGAATTAGCAAAATGCTAATTCGAACTTGTTTTTTAGTCTGGATCCGTTAGTTCGAATTAGCTTAGTTCGAATTAACTAATTCGAACTAAGTTAGTTCGAATTAACGTTGTAGTGTAGACGTACCCTCAGAGATTTTGAGTTCTTATTGTACTATTTATGAGTATGTCTACACTACAGCACTAATTCGAACTAATTGATTTTGAATTAGTTAATTTGAAATAAGCTAATTTGAAATAATGCATCTAGACCTAAAAACTAATTTGAATTAGCAATTTGCTAATTCGAAATAGCATGTCCACACTGATTGGACGCTGGGTTTCATTTAAGGGCAGCTGAAACCAGTTCCGGCAGGGCATCAGGTCAGTAGTTGCTTTGTGTGGCTGCTGTCTGAGGCTATCTGAGGCTCATGCTTAAAGGGATCCCCCTGGACAGCCAATTCTTAGTTTTTCCGCTTGCTTGCCTACCTCGCCAAGGGACAGGAAAGCATTTTCCTCTCTGCCTGCCTGTGTCAGTGGTTCCCATTGGGGATGCCACCGCAGTTGGCAACATGGAGCCAAAGTTCGCCCTTGGCATGCTGCTCCAGTTTTTGGACTTGCTGCTGCAAGCCTGCCATGCAATAGCTGGAGGCTGCCTGGCACCATCTGGTGCACGTCAGCCCCCTGCCTCTCCCCCGGGGCCATGGAGGAGCCGCAGCAATGCCCAGATGCCAGCGTGACCCGCCACATCTGGTGTCTGGACACCAGCAGCTACTGGTGGGACCGCATCATCCTGGAGAGACCAACAGTGGACCCAGAACTTCAGGATGAAGGAAGACACCTTCCTGGAGCTCTGCGAGTGGCTCGCCCGTGCTCTGCAGCAACGGGACACTCGCATGAGGCCCGCCATCCCCCTCCAGAAGCGTGTGGCCATCGCCCTGTGGAAGCTCTCCATGCTGGACAACTACCGATCCATCGGGAACCAGTTCGGTGTGGGGAAATCCACCGTCGGAGCAGTGTTCATGCAGGTACGGCACTCTCCGTCTACTGGGCCGGTGGGGAGGAGGACTTCAAGGAGGGAATGAGCCCCCCAGGGAAAACGGGGGGAGGGGAGGAGGTGAAAGTGCCCCACATGGGAGGGTTTGGTCTGTCCTGGCCGTAATACACGCCACCCACGGTGGCTAGCATCGCAGCAAGGGTTGCTTTCGGGAGTGGGGTGTGGGGCAGTGCCAGGGAACAAGCACTCCCAGCCACCCGGGCACCCCACTGATTCGCGGTTTTGTGTGTCTCTCTGCAGGTGGGCAAGGCCATCAACCGGGTGCTGCTCCGCAGGGTGGTCCACCTTACCGACCTGGATGCGGTCATCCAAGGGTTCGGTGCCCTCAGCTTCCCCAGCTGCAGGGAGGCCATCGACAGGATGCACATCCCCATCCATGCACTGGAATACCAGGCCTCCCTGTCGGGTTACTTCTCCATGATCCTGCAGGCCATGTCTGACCACTGGGGCCAGTTCATGGACATAAATATGGGCTGGTCTGGCAAGGCACATGACACCAGGGTGTTCCGCAACTCCTCCGTGTTTCAGAGGCGGCACACAGGGACCTTCTTCACCGACCGCCACATCAGGGTCGGTGACGTGGACATGCTCGTGTACCTGGTGGGGGATGCGGCCTACTCCCTATAGCCCTGGCTCATGAAGCCCTACATGGGACACCTCAACCCCTCCTGGCAGGCCTTCAATGCCAGGCTCACTAGGGCCTGCCTTGTGGTCGAGGGGGCCTTTGGCCGACTGAAAGAATGCTTTAGGTGCCTCCTCACCCGCCTCAATCTCGCCGAGCACAATATCCCTCCCCTGGTGGCAGCATGTTGTGTGCTGCACAATTTATATGAGTGGCAGGGGGAGGCTTTGCGGCCAGCCTGGATGGCTGAGGCTGAGCGCATGGCTGGACACTACGGTCAGCCCCACACCACTGTCATCTGGGAGGCCCAGCAGGGGGCCATCCAGATCCAGGAAGCCCTGCGGGAGAGCTTCCAGATGGAGGAGGATTGAACTCTCCCTGCATGCCCCACTGGGGCCTTCTTCCAGCCTCCCCTCCTTCCCCTTTCTCCTCCATAACCCCCCTTCCTAATGTAAAATAAAAACACCTGTTTTGCCAAAAAACCTCTCTTTATTGTACATAACTCAGATGAGGGGAGGGAAAAATGAGGGTGGAAGAGGGGACGGGGAAACCTGGAAGGAGGAGCTGGAAGGGGGAGGAAGAGAAGGGAAAGCTCAGTGCTGGGGGTTGCTGGCTCTCCCATCTCGCAGCACTGCGGGTGCGGGGCCGTTGCGGTGGAGTTGGTGTGGAAGGTGGAGCAGGAGGAACGGGGTGTGCTGAGGAAGTGGGAGGGGGAGCAGGGGTGGGAGGAGGAGCGAGAGCTGGGGCGACCGCAGGGGCTGGAGCAGGAGGAGGCAGGAACCTGTCCACCAAGGTCTGGAGGTGACCTCTGAGGGCATGGCCCTGCTCCTCCAGTGCCTCCAAGCTCTGCTGCCACAGCTGCAGGTCCTCCTGGACCCAGTGGTCCTGGGTGAAGAGCTGGTGCTCCAGTAGATGGAGATGCCGCCGCTGGTAGTCCTCCAGGTTCCTGGTGCACCTGCTGGCCCAGGTGCGGGTGGCTGTTGCAGGCGGGGTGGTACGCCCTGCAGTCCCAGGTGCTGCGGCTGTGGTGAAACAAGAGCAGTGGTCAGTTCTCCCTGGGGACACAGTGGGTGAAACCCAGCCCCCCTCTGCAGGGCAAGGTCGGCATGTGGGGAACGGGCCAGGGCCCCTGCATGACACCCACCTGCTGCTCCATGGTGGGCAAGGCCTAGGCGCACAGTCCCTGGGCTCCCTCTCACCCCACGTACACATAAGGAGAGCATGATGGCACTCACATGTGGAGCCCTCCCCGGCCTTGGATGACACAGCCGATATGCTCTGTGGGGTGCCTCGGGGGTCCTGGGCAGGCTCCTTGCAGGTTCCTGGCTCTCGACATCCTCCTCCTCCTCCTCCTCCTCCTCTGTGTCAGGGACGGGTCCCTCTGCCCCGGGGTTGATCACCACCTGGGGGTCATGGACTGCGTGAACCCCCAGAATGCGGTCTAGGGCCTCGTAATGAGGACATGCCTCCGGGTTGGCCCCTGGCTGGGAGGCCCTGGAATAGGCCTGCTGCAGGTCCTTGATCTTGCAGCGGACCTGCTCCCGGGTCCGCATGTGGCCTCTGGTGGCCAGGCTGGCAGCCATGTGGCTGTATACGGCCACATTCCTGTGCCTAGTGCGGAGATCATGAATGTTGGAGGCCTTCCCCAAAACCTCGATGAGGTCCACGATCTCCACACTAGACCAGGTGGGTGCCTGCCTTTTGTGGCCTGGGCAGGCTCCTGGGAGCCACCAGCCTGGTCCTGGGAAGAGGCGGAGGGCTGGGTAGCAGTGGATGGCTGGCTTATGCCGTGCCAGGTGCAGGGTCTGCTGGCTGGGTGCTGGTCAGGCTTGCAACTGGCACAAGCACTGTATCCAGACCATGGCCCTTTAAGGGCTCTGGGGCCAGGAGGGGAGCAGACGAGTTTCCCTGGTTTGGCCCAGGGTGGCCACCAGGGCAACCTGGGAAGGGCTAGCCTCCAACTTGTTCGAATTAAGTGGCTACACAGCCCTTAATTCAAACTACTGAATTTGAACTAGGCATTACTCCTCATAGAATGAGGTTTACCTAGTTCGAATTAAGCGCTCTGCTATTTTGAATTAAATTCGAAATAGCGGTTTGCATGTGTAGCCCCTATTAAAGTTAATTCGAACTAATGGCTATTAGTTTGAATTAACTTTGTAGTGTAGACATACCCTTGGAGATCATTTTCCACCAGCCCTGCGCCCTGGGTGACCTCTGGAGTGCTGAGCAAGACTATCTGCCATAGGCATGTGCACAGGGTGTGCCGGGTGTGCCCAGGCACACCCTAATGTCTGGGGCCGGCTAGTGGCTGCTGGAGGAGGAGGAGGAGGATTTGAGACGGGGAGCCGCAGCCCCTCACTTTCTCCTCGGCCATCTACGGGGCACTTTGGGGCAGAGAGAGCATGTATGCAGCGGACGCAGCTGGGGCCCGACCACAGATGCTGGCTCGAACAATTTTTGTGCCCCAGGGCCTGCCCGGCCTAGCAGCACCGTGCGGTGCCCCATCCTCGGCCCCAGCCCCACACATCCCGGCAGCACCATGCAGTGTCCCTTCTGCACCCGGGGCCCCAGCCCGGCAGCACCGTGCAGCGCCCCTTCTGCGCCTGGGGCCCTGGCCCCGACCTTGTCCTTGTCCCTGCCCGGCCCAGCAGTACCGCGCGGTGCCCCTTAAAGTGAGGCAACCTGGGCTAGGGGCTGGCTGGCCTGTAGCTTGGGCTGGCTCTGACTCCAGCTCTGCAAACTGGAAGGCAGAAGCCAGCTTAACTGAAGGTAAGGTAAGGTGGGGAGAGGAAGGGAGAAAAATAGGGGGCAGGAGAGGGAGAGGAAGGGGCTTGTGCTGAGCAGAGGGGGGCAGGTCAGGAGAAGAAAGGGGAAGGCACCAAGGGACAGGGTAGAGGAGAGACAAATGCCAGGGTGCCAAGTAGAGACAATGAGGAAAAGGGCAGGAGGAGCGGTGTCAGTGGGAGGGGGGACAGGGTGATGCTGGGAGAAGAGAGGGTAAGGGCATTGAGGGTTAGAGGGGGGAGTGGGAGGTGCTGGGAGAAGGCTTGAAAGAAGGGGTGGGTGTGAGGAAGGCAGGGATGGAGCAAGACATGTGTGAGGATACGGGCATGAGGGGAATGGGGGCAGAGGGTGGTGAGGGGTGGGCATCAGGGAAAAAGAGGGCAAAGGGGGTTGGGACAGTGAGGGAAGGGGGAGGCACCAGGAGAGTGCAGTGGTAAGGGAAGGTGCGGGTGCCAGGGGATTCTGGGGGTGAAGCAGAAGGGCAGACACCTGCAGCGGAGGGACCAGCACCAGAGGAGAGAGGCAGGGCAGGTGTGTAGAGGGAGGTGTTAAGAGAGGGGATGAGGAGAGGTAGCTCACATGATCAGCGCGGGGCTACTGGAGCAGTGGGCACAGGGAGGAGAGAAGGGCTGGTGGAGGAGGGCAGGTCTCAGGAAGGCTGAGGGCAGTGAGAAGGGCAGGAGTCAGGACAGCAGAGGAGGGTGAGGGGTTGGGGGGGCAGCAGGCACCAGGGGAGACAACAAAGCAAGGGGAGACATGGCAGCAGAGGGAAAAGGTAGAGGTTTATAGGATATTTATTAATAACTTGGGTGCCACGGTGGCACATCCAAGCAAACCATATGAACTCAGTACTGGTGCACAACACAAAATTCATTCTGCTCATGGGAGGGAACTCTTAGACAGATGGAACACTTCCCCCAGCCTGTCCACCCCCCCCCCCCCCGAGTTAATGTCACACATAGAGGGTTAATGCAACTGCAGGATACTTGCATGAGGGGGGTTTGGTGGGGGCCAAACTAATCCCTGTTGGTCGGAGGATGGTGGGAAAAGTCCTTGGGGGGGTCACATGACACCTTTTACGTCTGGTCATGTGTCCATCTTGCCCCGAGATTGTTACCTCCAGAGGTGTGGCCAATGGGAGTCGGGGTGTGGCTAATGGGGGTCAAAGTACATTTAAAAAAATTCTTTGGCTGCACACTCTAATGAAATGTGCTGTGCACGCCTATGCTACCTGCAAAGGCAAGACTATTTGTACAGTAATGTAGAACTACTTAAATTGTTTAGAA
>NC_143059.1:49750000-49760000 GCF_052426305.1 Pelodiscus sinensis
GCAAAATAGTTCACTTCTTCAGTTAGTCTTATGCCTAAGGCTCATAACGCTGAATAGATTGCACCAGAGATTTTCAGTCTTTCTTTTTCAGACCCCTAAAATTTTTGACCAGAGGTGAAGACCCCTTTGGAAATCATATGCATAGTCTGCAATTCCACAAAGGTCTGTAGACCACAGGTTGAAAGTCATTGGATTACAGTGAGCATGTGCAGAGAATGAGCCAAAAAGGGCTGAAAGGCAGCTTTACTCATAGCAAGTATGTGGCTCTGGGAAGTGGTTCTCAACCTGCAGTTCACAAACTGCTCATGGCCCAGTCAGTACACACCTGCAGTGCATGTAACATCCTCAGTGCCATATAGGTAGATTATCTGTCTCTCTCTCTAGCTCTCTCTCTAATCATTTGGATATGGCCCACATAACACACAGAGAGAGCTGCACATGTAGCTCGCAATGGTGAATAGGTTGAGAACCACTGCTCTGTGTCAGAGTTGTTGTGTCCATTCAATCTGGGGGAGGTCTAGATTGGATGTTAGGAAAAACTGTTTCACTAAGAGTGTGGTGAAGCACTGGAATGGGTTACCTGGGGAAGTGGTGGAATCTCAGTCCCTAGAGGTTTTTAAGTCCTGGCTTGACAAAGCCCTGGCTGGGATGATTTAGTTGGGATTGGTCCTGCTTTGTGCAGGGGGCTGGACTCAATGACCTCCTGAAGTTTCTTCCAGTCCTAGGATTCTAGGATTCTAGGAACCTGATCATCACCCAGGCACTAGGAATTCAAGCCCTACTGTTAGCAGAAATCTGAAATAAAAAGATATGTTCTTACAGTCTGCCTCTGCTAAAGGGATTTTATATTTTGGGGAAATGTAATCTGAGTACAGCAGAATAGTCAGAAAGCCCCAAACATTTTTTTAAGAAAATAAAAATTACACATGCAAACACTTGCGAGGAGGGGAGGGGGAGTTAGGGATCAAAGGAATATGTGGGGAAGTTTTGGGTCTGTAGTGAGGGAATGGGGGTAAATGGGGAGGAGAGATAAGGGAAGCGAGAACAGTTGGGCATAGATTGAGGAAGGGAAACATGGAGGTCAGATGGGGAAAATAGGATCAGGTGTACTTGTCAGCCTCACATCCTCCCTTGATCTGGCATCCCCAGGAAGCAGAGCATCGGGAAAGAGGCCCTCGGGCCCGGTAACCTTACCTGGCCACAAGGGAGCTGTGGGTTCTCTGTGCAAAGGTACTTCTGCTGGGAAACCCGTAGCTGTGTCAAACATCCCCTGAAAATAGCTCCCTGGCTCTTTAAAAAAACATTTACTCAATGGCTCTTTAAATAGTTCTCTCCTGCCAGCCCTTTAAATAGCTCCCTCCTGGTTCTTTAAAGAGTGACCCAGCTGGCTTTTGCCAGAGCAGCCCATCAGGGCACACCCCCTTATTTTCAACTGCTGCTACTGGGGATGGGAGGGTGAGGGTCAACTCCTTGGATGGAAACAATACAGGAGATATTTTTTTGGTATGGGTAGGCAGACCATAGTAACCCAAGTCACACAGGCATTTGTCTAGAACAAAATGAAAAAGTGCCACAGGATCCTTTAATAACTTTGAAAAGCCCCAAAAATGACACATAGAAGGCACCGGAGTTTAACAACTTCTGGGACACTGGTTCAAGACTTGAAGAATTTGCAGCAAATGAATTTTGTGGAAAATAATGCTTTTAAAAACAAACACACTGCACTCACAAAAAGCCAGAACACATATTGGAAAAATAATTACTTGTGTAAAAGACCCTTCTGTGTAAGAATCCGACATTTTATTTTTTTAAAATTCCATGGTTTATTGGTAAGCACTGTCACAACTTCAACAAAGCACAAAATGAAGACAGTCTATGCCTCAAGGATCCACTCTCTAAAAGGCATAATAGAGAATATTATCCCAGTGAAAGGATACAGGGATACTGGAGCTGCTAGATCAGATCAAGCCAGGAGTCCATCTAGTCTAATAGTCTGTCTCTGACAGTAGCCTGTAGTGTCTATACAGTGGACAGTTGTGGTATTAGTCCACAGAAAAAGTTTTTTCCTAACTTCTGTCAGTTAGGGTATGTCTACACTATCACCCTAGTTCGAACTAGGGTGGTTAATGTAGGCAACCAAAGTTGCAAATGAAGCCTGGGATTTAAATATCCCGGGCTTCATTTGCATCTTGCCGGGCGCTGCTATTTTTAAAGCCCCGCTAGTTCGGACTCCGTGCCCGCAGCTACACGCGGCACGGAGTAGGTAGTTCGGATTAGGCTTCCTATTCCAAACTACCGTTACTCTTCGTGGAACGAGGTGAACCGGTAGTTTGGAATAGGAAGCCTAATCCGAACTACCTACTCCGTGCCGCGTGTAGCCACGGGCACGGAGTCCGAACTAGCGGGGCTTTAAAAATGGCGGTGCCCGGCAAGATGCAAATGAAGCCCGGGATATTTAAATCCCAGGCTTCATTTGCAACTTTGGTTGCCTACATTAACCACCCTAGTTCGAACTAGGGTGGTAGTGTAGACATACCCCTAGAGATTGGTTTATGCGATGAAGCCTGAGAGTTTACATCTTTTCTATGTGTCCTCTCTACCCATTCACATGTCTAATTCTTTTAAAAACTTACTAAATTTTTGTAAAAATAATATCTTGTGGCAATGAGTTCCACGGGTTAACTATGAAAAAAAAAGTATTTCCTCTTATCATTATTTACGTATCCCTTTATTCTTATATATGAGAAAAGGTAAAAAGGAATGCATGTTTTCCTTTCCAAGTCCATTAATTATTTTGTATTCCTCTTCTGCGGCCCATCTTATTTGTCTTCCTTAAACTGCCTCCATCTTTTCAGTCCACCCCCAAAGTCTTTCTACGCTTAGTCATTTTGACTCCAGTCTCTGACAAAATAATTTGAGTTTATAATTTCTCAGTGCATATGTGGAAATATATTATTATGTTGAAAACTGAAAATGGCTTACACATTAGGGATCAGCAATGCATAAATATACAGAGTGAAACTTTCCACAAAAAAGACTGAAAGGGTGCTTTATAGCAACATCACCCAGCCAATCATTATAGGGCTGCTCACGTGAAAATACAATCCACAGTGGATTGTCTGTGCAGACATTTAGTGAAAGCTTGGGTGTGACTCTAAAGCGCTTTCCATGAATTAACTAGCTGTATGGGTCCTGCCATTGCACACTAAAAGTTCTACAGACAGAACACAGGAAGTTGGTGCACTGTAGATTCACACTCTGGCTTGCCACACTCTAAGTCTCAGGGCTGGTCTAGGCTGGGAGCTTACACTGGCATAGCTACATCTCTCAGGCATGTGGAAAACACATGCCCACAAGAGACATAGGGATGCCAACCTAACCCCTTTCTTATAGCCAGCACTAGATTGCCTGAGTAATTCTTAACTTAGCTACCATGTCTTGGGAACACAGGTTTCCACTCTACGGGTGTTCTGGAGTAGGAGCACTGATGGAAAAAAATAGTGGGTGCTCAGCACTCACTGGCAGCCCTGCCAATCAGTGTCTTCCCTCCCCATTCCTGCCTGTCAGTGGACACACCAATTTGCTCCTCCCCTTACTTGCCAGTGCCTCATGCCCACCCTGATCTGCTGTTCAGCAGCATGCAGTAGGTGCTGTACAGGAGGAGATGAAGCAGGGACATGAAGAGGTGAGGGGAGTGGGAGCTTGTGAGAAGGGAAGTCAGGGCCTGGTTCCTTTGCTCCCCCTCCCTCTGTGAACCTGATTATAGCAGTTCAGTATCTGCAATAACAGCTACTCAGAATGGTGCTCACAGTCTATTAGCTACACATTTTTTAGTTCAAAATCTTTTTTCGAATGTGGTGAAAATGATCACATATGAGAAAGAGCACTCCCAATGGGAATGATCTGGGCACATGGCAAGAATTTGAGTGCTAACTTCAGGACTGTAGGAATTTTTATTGATGAGGGTGGCCATTGCTGGAATTTTGCACACTTTGGCTTCTGTTATGGGGTTTACAAACTCTCTGGGCCCCTTTTCTCTGAGGTTCATGTTCAGCAGCCAAGATTTTCTGAACCCCACTATCCACATAATGGCATCATATGCACCCACTTATAATTAAATGTCCCATTACCTTTCTCTGGGTTTAAGCGTAAACACTCAGCATGGAGCCATGCAGAATGTCTGTGGAGACTACTGTTAATAGAATGAACCTGGATAAGTCCAGAAAATATGCCAGATACCTAAGATATTCCTAGGTGGATTTGAGAAAACTCTCACTTTATCCCGACTATGGTAACTCAGGGTAAATATAGATAAGAGCAAAAGAACGTATAGGTTACAGCAAATGAACACATCCTAGTTGAGGAAATATTGCATCCAATATTTTCACTCCAAAATAATACATTTCATATCAGAATGGATATGCCAGGAAACCTAGACTGAACCAGGGAAGAAAGTGACCCATGATATGGTTCTCCTGTGTGAACTGAACATGGAGAGTCTCTAAGCACAGCGTGCTCTCTGTGTAATGGACAGGGGTTAAGAGCATTTTCATCTGGTTGTAGGCACAGTGTAAGGAAATACAACACCCAACGATGTCAAATGTGCAGTCCTCTACTCAGCATACCGTTGCTCACAAGCAAACAGTTTTCCCCAAAGGGCGAGTCATCATTAACTTCTTAGGCTATGTCTACACTGCAGAGCTTTTCCGGGTCCAAGGAACGCATTCGCTTTTCCGAAAAAAATTTCAGAAAAGCAGATGCGTTTTTTCAGCATCCCTGTAAACCTTGTTCTGTGAGGAAGAAGGGATGTTCTGAAAGAGTTTTTTTCTTCTGACATTTGGCCTGTGTAGATGGGCCAAATGTCAGAAAAGCCTCTTAAGGAAGAAAAGCGGAAAAAGATACGCAAATTGAGGTTTGTGTTTTACGTATCTTTTTCTGACTTTTCCCTGCAGTGTAGACGTAGCCTCAGTTCCTAAGTTGTTCAAAAGAGTGGCACCAGTCTAGAACATGGCAAAATTTAAGAAAAGTGCCAACTTCAGCTGTGGTACAGGGAAAATGCCTTTACCTACTGCACTGGAAAATCAGCTAGTAACCAGGATTTGCCAGAAGCTTCCTTATTTCCCCAACTGTTTGTAACTCAAAGATAAAATGGGCAAGAAGTAACTGCCAGACTGAGCAGTATTCTCTGCTGAACTGTCTCTATATTAAGCCTGAGACTCCTCCAAGACCTTTTGAGGGATACCAGCCTCCTAAGAATGTGGTGAACCTGTTTATGGGAGTATGTGCTTCAAGTATATGGGAGTATGTGCTTCAATTATTCCTGGGCCAGAAGCTGTAAATAAGTTGTGCCTAAAGAATCTAGTAAACAGCAAACTTAAGCTTGTCCTATTTAGTAGGGTTTCCAGCTTTCTAATCACATAAAACCAAATACCCCTGACTGCCCCTTCTGCAAGGCTTTGCCTCTGCCTCTCCTCCTCTCTCAGACCCAGCCTCCCAGTTGCTCCATTCCCTTTCCCCTGTCCCCCCTTTCTCCATACCCCTTCCACTCCCACCATCACTCATGTTAACTGGGCTAGGACAAGGGTTTGGGATGCAAGGCGGGGGAGGGGGAGGGAGATGTCCACATATATGTTTGACACTCAACCCACCTGGAAGCCTTGGAACACCGTGCAAGGCAGTCAGTTCCTGGAGTAAGGGGCCAGGCAGGGGCAATGGGGCATGACATGGCGGCGGTAGCCCCACTCCACCAAGCCCAGTACAATGGCACTGTATATAAGCTAGCGGTCACCAGACACACACTGACTCACCCTGCCTTGTGCTATCCACATGCTTTTTCGCATTGGGGCTGGGCCCATGCTATGGCACACAACCCAAACACCCCTGACTACCTATGCTTAGACGCTTGTCGACCTGCTGTGTCAAGCACCTTTCTCCCCACAGATCCTCCACCACAAATGCATAGTACCCTGAACCCCACCACCTCTGACCAGTACCTCCCACTGCTTCAACTGTACTGCCCAGCCCCCCCAGAAACCCCACTTCCTAACCCCCAACACATACATCTCTCCTCACTCCTTACTGCCCAGTGCACTGCCCTGCAGCCCCTCCAGTACAGTCTCCCTTGCCCAGCATCCCAACACACAGAGACCTCCCTCACTGCCTCAACATACCCCCAAAACACACAAACCTCCCACCATCCCCAATACAGAGACCCATTCCCCCGCATCTGCACCCCAGCTGCATTTACCTTGCAGGGAGGTGACTATGTGTGCAGGCTGAATTGGCATGACAGCTGGGGCCTTTCCAGTGCCAAGGCAGAGAATTGTTCTGATCACACGTGAGCGGTACAATCAGACAAGTCAAGATCTTCCCTGCCCCCTGCCCTATCCAGGCTCCCTCAGGAATAACATGCCTGAAGTAGGGTGAACATACAACCCATTTTATCCAGGATAGTCCCCTTTTTAAAAATCTGCACTGGTTTTTCTGACAAAATGGGCATTTGTCCCTTTTGTTCTTGTGAAATGTTCCTTACCAAAAAAGTTAGGTTAGGTATGCCACCCTAATGCAGGAACATGTGTGTGGGGGGGGAAGAAAGGGGAGAGGCTGTGGACAGAAGGTACCAGGCAGCACAGCTCGGGGTGAGGGGAGGAGGGAGTCAGTCACAGCCCTGAGCAGCACAAAGCTTAGGGGGTAGAGACCAGGCCCAGCAGTAGTGCAGGAAGTTCCAGGAGGAGAAGAGGGACACCCCCTCCTTTCCTAGCAGCATGAGGCTGGGTGGAGTCAGAAGTCCCCAGTTAGCTGGCATGGGGTTCCAGCTCTCAGCCCCAGATGTGAGCACCAAAAAGGCATGGAGCTGAGGGAGGGCTCAATCCCAGACAGAGGAAGGGATGGTTGTGGGGGTCAACTCCTAGCCATCCCATTAGAAAGTATGGTCACATTGGAGGGGTCCAGCCACGGCGCTATTGGTACTGGATTTTTATTACTGTATTACTAATTACTCTCCCATGAGATCAACGATAACTTGTGCTAGACCCTGTACATACACTAAAATGTCCTGAAGAGTTTGCCGTCTGCATAAATTAAGGCATAAAGATGTTAAGGGCCTGACTTTCTAAAGAGCTCAGCTTTCATCTAGACATCTAAAATAAGTGGTTATATTTTCAGAAAAGCATCAAAACCCCTCTTACCCTCACAAATTAATATAATCATATAATATATTAACTAACAAAAGCAGAAAATAAGTCAGCAAAAACAGAACAAATAATCTATTACTTAAAATCCCCTTAAGGTTCATGAACAATTCTGTGAAACATACAAGCTTGTAGCTGCCACCCTTGTTTGATTTTTCTCTTTTGTTTTCCACATAACCTCTTGGATTCTCATCTCTTTTGTACATTTACAAGGTAGAAACCATATGTCTTCTGCATGTTCTGTAAAGTACCTACCACGTTTGAGTTACTAAACCAATAGTAAATATTAATAAGCAAGCAGTTGGATTTAGCGATGGAGAAAACAGATTCTGATCCGAGAAAACTGCCTTTTGTTAGTGTGAAAAAATTCTGCACAAAGCTGCCAGTCTCCCCCCTTTTGTTCATATCTGGCAAAAACAAGATTTTTTTATTGGTTTTGCCAGCAATCCAAATTTTCTCATACTCCCCTAGCCAAGATATTGGGAGCAGAGCACAGCCTATTCCAGATGACATCAGAAAGGAAGCGGAACACAGGTGTTTCATGTTATTGCCTAGATTTTTCTCCTGCACCAGATCTTTGAAAGGGATGGGAAATATGCCAGAAAGATTGTTATGCTGTTAATACCTTGGCAAGATATACCACAAAGTTACAAGAGACAAGCTGAGGCTGGCCAAAGAGTATCCAATCTCAGTAGTACTCTATAAAGCTCATGTATTTTTAGATAGATATGGGGAAAGAATGGATTCCAGTTGTGGATTGTTCTGACTTCATTTCCTCTGTTTTCATATTTTCTAATAATATCTACACTAGTTCCATTAGACTTATATGTTGGTGTATGAATGTTTTTGGAACTTACTGATTAGTGTGTGTTACACAGAGGATATGAATCTGATTACAGGTGCTAACTAATAGTACTTCAGCTCAAAATAGAGTGGTTCAGACTCTCATTTATAGCAGACACAAGTTCATTTGCCAGTGATAACCATGGTATTCATCATATTTTCATTAGAGGTGCTGCATTTGTCTTTCAGTATGTCCAAACTCAAGCTAAGGTTCTAGTATAGAGAGGTACAGGAGTGGAAAGAGGAACAAGTGAAGTAGTCTAAATAGGGAAAATTGCTTGATTCACAAACAAGTACTTTTCTTAGTTCTACCTTACTTTTCTTACCTCTACAGAGGCTAGGTGTTCCAATTCACTAATGAGCTGAATTTTACAATCTAGTCATTGAATGATATTTTAACCTTCTGTACTCATGGGATTTATAAAGATTTCCTTTCTATGAAAGAAAAGACTGGTTTGCTCTCGTCTGAGACTGCAATCAGTTTTATTTGCTTGTCCTCTTAGAACAGTGTGTTAGGTCCCCTAGTTTTACTGGTCTAAGGAAACCCATTCTTACCACTGATTCATAAAGGCTCAATTTTTCTTAGAATTTTGGAAAATGAAATGGCCTATAAAGCTACAGGATAATAAATATTATGGTTTCTATTCCTAGGAATTTAATTCCTATCCTCAGAGGTATAAATTATAAGAAAGTCAATCAGTGACATATATAAAAGAAATACATCTAACCTGCATGTAATTTACCATGTATTTAGCAAGACCACATTCTCATAAACATGAAACCAAACAGTTATACAGTAATTGAAGGTCATGATACAAATTAAAACAAAACTTAAGTTCAACTATTATGGCACATTTCTAATTTCTAATCTGTAGGCTCACGTCTCTGTGTATTTTAGAAAATACACTTCTGGGCATGCATGTGCAAGTGCAGTTGCAAATTTTTCAAGACACCTGGTGATATTGCAGTTGAGTATCTAAGATTATATTTGAGCCTTTAATCTCTTTCAAGTGCTTAAATAACATGCCTTCCTAGGCGCTAGTTGAATCAGTCTCAAGAAGTAGTTGGAGCAGCATTTTAAAATATATCTTCAAAATTCTCTTTTTGGAAGTAGTTTGTGTTTGCCTCTTTTCACATCAGATAAGAGATGCCCTGAATAACTTATTTAGCATCACTCCTTGACCTTGAGTGCTCTTTCCCACAAAGAGATAACCCCTAAAAAGTATCAAAATGTTTGAAATAATTTGAAAACTATTTTCCCTAAAGACATGAAAACATTCGAAGTGCTCTTGATAATTTCCAAGCGTGCTTTCTTATTCACTTTTCGGTAAATTATGTTTTTCTGTTTGCAACTTATCTAATTATTTCATGATCTAGTATTGTTAGATTTCCTTTAGATGACTTGACACCATGTCGGTTCAATGTTTGCCCACAAGATGCAACCTGAAGTTCAAGCCCAACTCTATGGTCTTTTCACTTTTACTTAGAATGAGAAGGGCATTTTGCTTTGCTCTGGGTCTATGTTTCAAGTGCTCAACTACAGCCATGAAAAATGGTCATGAAAATGTAGAAGCCTCCTCCTCCCCCCAAATATACACATCTATCATTTACAGTGATATACAGTAATTATTTTCTCAATAATGAAAACAATTATATTTTACTCAGCTGTCAAAAATAATGTTCTTCCTTGGTGTGAGAGAATGTGTGTGGACTGTGGCTCTTCTGTCTGTCATTGATTTCAAGGATCAGGCCCTAAGAAAGATTTCACCTCTATTGAACCACCTCAATTGCTTCCTGTGGACTCGTACTACCAACCAGTTAGTAAAACTGTTCTCTGGGCAGTTAATTAAGACATTAATCCCTTCACTCCAAGACTCAGTACATTTCAATCTGTTTAATTCTCATAGGAAGTAAAAATAAAAAAAATAAAATCAGGGAAGAGTCACATTGTAGCACAATTCTATGTG
>NC_143059.1:49765000-49780000 GCF_052426305.1 Pelodiscus sinensis
CAGTCTATTGACATCACTCTGGAGGGAAACTGTTGATTTAGAAGAGGATAGATATCTGGATATGTGCTTAAATTGAACATTAAAAGGTAATAGTTCAGCTGTTAACAGTATACATGAACTAAAGCTTGCAAACCAATTTTATAGTATATCCTTTTTAACAAAGTGAAATATAAACCAAAATTGCACAGGGAAAGAAATGTTCTAACTAATCCTACTCTCCAAATACTGAAAGGATATTATGAAATTGCATGGTTCATTTGGCAGTGATTTTTTTCAAAAGCATGTTTAGCTTTATGTGCAATGTTTAATCATAGACATTTAGTGCCAACTGCTGAAAAATGAGCGGAGCCTATGATTCCCATGACATTTCCTGTTGAAATGAATGAGACACTCATGGGGCTTGCAAAAGATTTCACTCTCAGCCTATTGAGATGCCGCTATCTTTCAGTGGTTGGCAGTGTGTGCTTTCTATATGTATATTGGTAATGGTGAACCTCAAAAGGTTTGGAGGTTCAGTTTGGTTTGATTTGGATAAGCTCCCATTTGCTCAGACGTTTAGCCAAACCATACTGATATAAAACATAACACAACATTTTATGGAGTGTTTTCACACAATGGTGACAAATAATTCTTTTATTGTATTTCCAGTTCACTGGGAGTTTGACCTATATAAGAACTCCAGGAACAGGCTCTATTTCAATATTTTTTTCCATTCAACAGGAAATATTTTATAGTTATTGCTCTTAGAACAAGCACTATTAGTATGTCATTGTAAAGGCCAAGATTCTGATCTCACAACATCATTCTAAATCCAGAATGATTCCATTCAACCCCAAAAGTGTAATTAGATGAAGCCCTTTGACCAAAATTCATAAACAGAGATTGACCTAAGTAACAGTTTTGAGATACACATCCTGTTCCACCCCCAAACTTCCTGAAAGTATGGAGGAGAAAATTTTGAATCTGGTATTCAGGTCCCCTTCTACTTATTATTTGTAATTGTAATTATTATTATTTATTTTTATTATGCTCATCAGTGTGTTGGGGCTTTCCAAACATAAAAGAAGACAATGTTCACACCCCAAAGGGCTTTTCACCCAAAACACAAACAGATAGGTTCAATATGTAAGTAAGATTATCAAGGTAATAATGGGGCATATCGTGGTAGCACAACATTTTAATAGATAAATGAATTACTCTCAAATGTGCACAACCTTGCCGTGATCAGCTGGCTAATTCATAAAGTAGAATTCAGCACAGTAGAAGTGGGGCTTCTAGAGGTTTTTGATGCAAACAGGGTTTGCAGTCCACCATAGAAAGTATATCCAGAGTGGCGCTATTCTCCAATTCTAAAGGGTACAGTTAATAATTTTGAAGGTGTTTATTTGGTTCATTTTTCCACATCTCTTCAGTTCCTGGTTTCAGATGGGATTGGAAGCTGATGCTTTATCAAGTGTTATGGTGTATGATTAAGATAACAATGCTTTCACATTTCTGTAGCAGTATTTACAAAAATACTATAGGAAAGACCATTTTTGCTGTACTGCTGACAGATAGAAATTGCATATGAAAAAGATACAGCTACCACTCCAATCATTTAGATCTTTATCCAATCTATACAGAACCTTCAGTTTATTGAGGTTTGTTCAGAGAAAATCCAAAGAGAGTTTATTCAGTATAGAACCTATAGATTTGGGCCATCACTGAGTCATCATTTGCTGGAAGTTTCTGTGTAAGGCAGTGGAACCTCTGTTATGTTCATTGTGTGTGTGCACTGAATGTAGAGTAAGAAGTATTTTCCACAGTGAAAGAGGCAGGTAATTTCACCCTTTATATCTAAGTAACTGCCATGTTCCAAAGAAGACAAAAATCATCATGTGCAGGTCTCTCTTCATGGGTGATTTTGCTTTTGGACATTATTGGTCTAACAAAGATCCCTTAGGCACAGTTGCTCCTGAGCCAGGAGAGGGGATGCACTTGGCATGAGGAGTGGAGTACGCACTGTATGTTACTGCAGAGTGAATGCAAAATGGGTATAAAATGCTACCATTTTATATCCAGTCTGCATTCATATGGCACATGCATACATGATTGAATGAGGTATGAGGTAGCAGAGAATCAGGCTTTCTGTCTGCTGTATCATATGTCATTTCTCCCTTCAGGTTTAAGAAGGAAAAATCTGGCAAAAAACTAGTGGCCTCCGACTTTCCCAGCTACCATCATGGAAAACCACAGGGCTGCAGTGCATTCAGAAAGAAGCTGAGACCAGGCCTTAGGGGCAGCCTTCCTCCGTTATTCATGCTTCCACCCCTACCAGAATCCACTAGGGCATGCTTTCTTATGCACACAGCAGCAGAAGGAGCATTTTGCTTGTGTGACCGCAATGCCAGAAGCCAAATCATGATCCTACTCAAGCTAGCTTTTCTGTCCCAAAAATCATGATTGATTTTTATCTAGGTATATTCTACACAATTTCTACTTGAAATGGAAGGCATTCCTTTAATTAGGTTTTACTACATTTCTCAAAATAAAATGTAAAAGTTATTTGTATATACTGCAACAGCCTTCCTGTATGACAAAGATACTCATATTAGCAGTGATCCATTCTGTGTTGTGAATGGGCAGTGGGCTACTGAACTAGTTTTCTGTGCAATGCTACAAAAAGAACTTCAGGCTGCAGTTTCACATTAAAAAAAAAGAACTAAACAAAATTGAGAAAAGTGAAGTACAGCATTGGGACAATAGTTTTATAGATTTCTAAAGTAATTCTCAAGGAAGGAATTGTTTAATCATATGTGCGTTTATACAATTCCTAGCATAATGGGGCCCTTATCCTGTCAGGGATTTCTAAACACTACCTCAATACAAAAGTGCATTAATAATGATAATAAATAACTCCTTCCATTGCCGTAACTAATGATTAATAGGCAACAGTGTTTTTTTAAAAACACATTTTACCTACTGGTTAATAGTGCAGAACTTTTTAAGGATACATGGCCATGTTTCAGCCAATCAGACTGGGATACTAGGATACAAGGGGTACTATGAATAGTATACAGCTGCAGTTCTCAAATTTCATTGCACTGAAGCCCCCTTCCGACAACAAAATTTACTCCACACCCGCATGATGAGAAAAGTGGGGAGAAACCAAAGCCTGAGTCTTTCTGACACCCACCCCACTGGGTGGGGGGAGAAAGCAGCCAAAACCTGAGCTCCAATCCCACCCCACATGATCGGGAAGGGAGAGGAGAGAGGAGGATCCAAAGCTTAAGCTCAGTGACATCAGCTCTGTGGGAGGTGGCCTGTAACCTGAGCCCTGCTTCCCCAGAAATTGGGACTCAGGTGTCAGCTTCAGACCCAGGCCCCAGCAAGTCTAACACCAGCTCTGGTGACCCCATTTAAATGGCGTCACAATCCAGTTTGGGGGCCCCATCCACAGTCTGAGAACAGCTAGTACACAGAAACATTTTAGAGCCAGGGAAAATGGCAAAACTTTTTCTGTGGCTATGCATTTGGCTTCTTTTCAGTGAGTTTGTTTTCTCAAAGTGTGAGTTGTGCTCATTTACAGTTTTCTTTCTGCAAATATTCTAGCCTATGCATTTTATTGGGATTAATATCAAGTTCAATTGGCTTTCTCAGATTGTATATTCAACTGCAAAATTTGCAGTTTACATTATGTAGTGCAGTTATATAAAAATTCCAAATTAGAGAACACTAAAAATACCACATGGCTTATGTAACTAACCAACCCTGTGTGAATTTTTCAATGACCTGGTCACAGACAATCTGCAAAAGGAGAATTATTCACTGAAAAATAATGAATTCATAATGAATATGTTCAAGAAAATCTTGAGCTGTTCTAAGATACTTCACAGAGAGAATAAAAGGCAAAATTCATCGAGTGAATTATATGCTACAGACTGTTTGACCAGCATTAGAATGTGCGTACTGTATCCTTTGTTAAAGATTAGCCCACTAGAAAGCCCCAGAACTAAATAGTCTCAATATTTACATAGGTAGCCAAGTGGGGCACAGTTCAAAATATAGCTGTGTATTTCACAGCTGCCTCCCTTTCCGTATTGGTTTGGATTTAGTTCCAAAGAACCCTTACATTGAGTACAAGTTAAAATCCAGATCCAAATGTTATGGGGTTGGCCCACCTCTCTCAATGAGCACACACATGGTATGCAAATATACACTTCAGCAAGTAATTCAACAGCTATTCAACCTTTATGGGAGCATTCATCAAAGTCTGTTAGCCTTTTTCCCACTGAAATTTTCCATCATTCCATTGATGGCAGCAATATTGCATGGCCTATTGCAAATAAGATGCTGGTGATAGCTGGTTTTCAACCATCATAATGTCTAAACAAGTCTGGGAAGCCTTAAATGAAATAATGGTTACACATTGCCATATACGGGTGCCCTGTCTATTCTCGGGCACCAATTGCTACCACTGGTGGAACTGAACTGATGGTAGCAATGATGAGAAAAATTCACGATAAAAGTCAGTAGATCAGCTAACTCTCCCATGAAATGCAGAGACTTACCTCTTCAATTATGTCATACATCTAGTTTTCTTTGCTTCCTTATGCTGAATACCTCCGCTTTAAGGGCATGTCTAGACTTCAGAGCTTTTTTGGGGTACTGGAGGTATCCTGGAAAAGCTCTGCTGCGTCCAAGGAATGTGTCTGCTTTTCTGAAAAAAATTTCAGAAAAGCAGACTTTTTTTTGGCTTCCCTGTAAACCTCATTTTACAAGGAAGAAGGAATGTTCTGAAAGAGGACTTTTTTTCTGACATTTGGCCCCGTGTAGACGGGCCAAATGTCAGAAAAGCCTCTTTCGGAAGAAAAGCTGAAAAAATGCAAACTGAGGTTCGCAATTTGTGTATCTTTTCCCTACTTTTCTTTGTAATCTAGGGTATGTCTACACTACAAAGTTAGTTCGAACTAACGGATGTTAGTTCGAACTAACTTTCATAGGCGCTACACTAGCGTTCCGTTAGCTTGAATTTAATTTGAACTAACGGAGCGCTTATTGAAACTAGGAAAACCTCATTTTACGAGGATTAAGCCTAGTTCGAACTAGCTAGTTCGAATTAAGGGGTGTGTAGCCCCTTAATTTGAACTAGTGGGAAGCTAGCCCTCCCCAGGTTTCTCTGGTGGCCACTCTGGCCAACACCAGGGAAACTCGTCTGCCCCCCTCCCGGCCCCGGACCCCTTAAAGGCTGGCTACAGTGCCCGTGCCAGGTGCAAGCCTGCCAGCACCCAGCCAGCAGACCCTGCACCTGGCACGGATCGAGCCACCCACCCGATGCCCTCCAGCCCTCCCCCTCTTCCTGGGACCAGGCTGGCGGCTCCTGGGAGCTTGCCCAGGACTGCAAGAGGTGGGCACCCGCCTGGGCTAGTGCAGACATTGTGGACCTCGTCCACGATCTCCGCACTAGGCACAGGAAAGTGGCCGTCAAGGGCAGGAGAGCTGCCAGCCTGGCCACCCAGGAGCAGGTGTGCAAGAGAATCAAGGGGGTCCAGTGAGATCCCTGACCCTGAGCCCTGAGCTTACAATGGCTGTCCTGGGTCAGACCAAAGGTCCATCTAGCCCAGTAGCCTGTCTGCCAACAGCGGCCAACCCTAGGGACCCTGGAGGGGATGGACCGAAGACAGTGACCAAGCCATTTGTCTCGTGCCATCCCTCTCCAGCCTTCCACAAACCTTGGGCAGGGACACCACTCCTACCCCCTGGCTAATACCACTCCATGGACCCAGCCTCCATGACTTGATCTCACTTCCCTTTAAACTCTGTTCTAGTTGTAGCCTTCACAGCCTCCTGCAGCAAGGAGTTCCACAGGTTGACTCTTTGCTTTGTGAAGAACAACTTTCTGTTACTAGTTTGAAGCCTGCTATCCATTCATTTCCTTTGGTGTCCTCTAGTCCTTCTATTATGGGAACTAATGAAGAACTTTTCTGTATGCACCCTCTCCACCCCACTCATGCTTTTAGAGACCTCTATCCTGTCCCCCCTCTGTCTCCTCTTTTCTAAGCTGAAAAGTCCCAATCTCTTTAGCCTTTCTTCATATGGGACCTGTTCCAAACCCCTCATCATTGTAGTTGCCCTCCCCTCTCCCAGCCTCTCTCTTCCCCTCTCCCACCTCCTTTTCCCAGTCTCCCCCAGTTTTGTTCAATAAAGACAGATTCCATTTTGGAAGACACGTTATCTTTATTTTGTACATCAAGAAAAGGGGCTAGGGAAGGGTAAGTGGAAGGAGGTGAGGGAGGAATGGGGCACGAGCCCCCGATGGGGAGGACTGGGCTGGCTCTGCGGGCTTCTGGGGGTGGAAGCTCTCCTGCAGCCCCTCCAATTGCCCCCTCTCCCCAGATGGCAGCCTGCGGCAAGTGCAGCCGGGCTGATGGCCGAGTGCTGTGATGTGCCAAGTGTGGGTAGTCCGGGCAATCCAAGCCAGGACTGCTTTGCAAGCGGGGCACCCCGAGGACTGTCTTTCCGGGGTGGGGGTCGGGACCCTTTAAGCACAGCCCTCAGCTAGCCTGAGAAAGCATCTCCACGCTCTAAGTTCTTCTCTGATGCCCTGCCGGCACTGCTTCCGGCCATCCTTAAGCCCGGTTCAGGACCCACTTAATGTGGACATGCTAGTTCGAATTAGCAAAACACTAATTCAAACTAGTTTTTTAGTCTGGATCCGTTAGTTCGAATTAGCTTAGCTCGAATTAACTAATTCAAACTAAGTTAGTTCGAATTAACGTTGTATTGTAGACATACCCATAGAGACTGCAGCCATCATAAGTGAGCTAACCTAACTGGGTTCAAGACTGAGCTTTGGAGGGGATAGTATGATGAGATGATGGCATGCAGTTGTGATTGCTATTTGCAAATATCTTCAATAGCTGGGAAGTGTAGATGGGGAGGGATCTGAGTTAATACAAGAATTCTTTCCCAGATGTCTGGCTGGTGGGTCTAGCCCACATAGTCAGGGCCTAACTGACTTCTTATTTGAGGGCAGAATGGAAGAGACTTTAGTTTCTTTTTTAACCTTTCTCTGAAGTGTGAAAGTCACTTGCCAGATTAAACTAGTGTAAATAGTGGATGCTCTGTAACTTTAAATCACGTTTTGAGAACTTCAGTAACTCAGAGGTTAGGGGTTTATTACAGGAGTGGGTGGGTGAGGTCCTGTGTCTTGCAGCATAAAAAAGGTCAGACTAGATTTTCATGATGATCTCTTCTGGCCTTAAAGTCTATGAGATGTTTGCCCAGATTTTTCTGTATGCATATAGTTAAAGTAACTATGGGGAAACAGCAATTAGATGAGAAGAGGCCCTGATTCAGCAAAGCATTTAAAACTGTCCTGAAAATTAAGCAAATGCTTAAATGCTTTTGCTGAATCAGAGTATAAGGGAGGTCATATTTAGCTATTAAATATTTTCTGGAAGTAGGGAAGAAAATGGTAATAAGTGGGGCAAACTGAAGCTGAGGTGAAGGTTGGGTGTAAAGGGAAAAGATCATTACTGTTTTTAATTACTGGGGATCAGAGGAGGAATCTCAAACATGGAGAAAAAAGAGCTAAGGGAAAACAACAGCTAAAGTTAAATCATGTTTTCCAGTGTGATGAGAATCTGAAGCTGAGAGGGATAAGTGAAATAAAAGTTGACTGTCTTTATTTTAAATATTTCCTCTCAACAAATGGGTGGAATTTTGCATGTGTGAGGGCAAGGATAAACAAGAAACAACAATTTTGAAATTCATTACTTTAAAATATCGAATAAGACCTCTCTCTCTTGTGCATGTCTTAAACTGAGTGTCTCAAAACATGGGTAATGTGGATGATAATATATTTTAATATTACTTTAATTAAATGTGAAGAATCCTTTTTCTTACATTTTCTTTCTTTTTCTATTTCTCTTCCAAAGTCTTCACAGCTAAAATATATGCAAAAAATATGTAGGTTATGTTTATTCTTGGAAGCAGAGCTCTATTATGTATTTCTATGATTGTGCCCATTCAATATGATGGTTTTTGGATTGCTGTCCTCTAAACTGGACTGTTACAGTAAATTAAAAAGGCATTTAGGGTTAGTCTTCTATCACACCATCTTAATCACACAACATGGCCATTAGAGTCCCCATCCACAAATTGACCACAACCTAGGTCAAATTATCAAATTATATTATTGGAGTGATATTAAAATCATGTGAGCAGGTTTTAAATCCCAGTAGTTCATGAACTTTTTTAATATCTGCCAACTCGAACAATGGGACCCTTTTCAATCCCCCCGTGAACACCTATTAAAACCACAATTTACAACTCTACATATCATCTAACGTGTTAACCAGGTGTTCCACTGTTATTGTTTGAAATTCTACCTAACTTTAAATCAAATGAAGAAAAGCCAAAAGTCCAATTAAAATCCCACATTGCCTCTTTATCGCGTGTAGGTGAAAGACATTTGTTATAGATTTAATGGCAGAAATCTCATAAAATCTTAGGCCATCCTCTTTTCTTCCCAGTTTCTTATTTCTTGCTTAGATTCTCGCAGCTTACTGGCATTTCCTGTTCTTAACAGTAGAAAAAAAAACCTAAAATAAATCTAGGAATTTCTGGCTTAATTTTAGTAGCATCCTGGACACTCTAGCTGAATTTGACAATTGAGTGTTGTCATGGGATATTAAAATCCTGCACTGGGCCCATTTAAGCTATTATTTCATAGGCTGTCCCTTAATCAGTTCCATCCCTCTGCTGTATGCTCTTTGCCAATGTGTCTATTTTATTTAATAGTTCAGTGACAACAAATTTATGTTGCTAAGCTCCAAAAAGTAAACCTTACCAAAATACCTCCCCAAACTGCCTTTACAGACATCCACCAAGGTAATATGGAATTCTGTTGTCTTCACTTGACCATAATTACTTCCAGACCTACACTGACTATCTTTGTCTTTGGTTATTTTTCTCATTCTGCCTTAGACCCAAAACAGTGGTGTTGCTTTACATTTATGGTTTTCTACTTACATTTCACTGTCACTTGCCCCTCTTACCTTTGATTTTAGCAGACCTTGACATTGAACTATAGTGACGTAGTTCTCCCTCCAAATATGTTTTCTCTCTGTTTTTCAAAAGAGTTGCGTTTTCAATGCCCAACATAACACATTAATTTTCTTTCTTTGAGACAATTCTTTCTTTTCTTAGGAATAAAAAAAGAGACAGTAGAAAAACAGTTATCTTATTAATTTAAAATGTATTGACTAATATGATGAATAAAAAAATTGTACAGAATAGTTACTGCCCCAAAAAAGTGTCAGTTACTGCACATCTGTTCTCTTTTAGGCTTTACTTAAGAAAATAATTCTTGCCAGACTTTTACCCACCCATAATAATTACACAATTTTTACAGATGTAGTTTATAACAGTTTCACATTGGTCCAAAACCTTTAATACAATTTGCAATGAATTTACTTCTTGGCTGGCACTTCATTATATTTTTGCAATAAAGGGACTGAAGTAAAGTCATTTGTTTCCAGCTCTGCACCTTTTACTAACATTTTAATAAAAAAAAAAAAACATGCTAGGCTAAAAAGGATTGTTGCCATCATCACTACTGTTAATAATGTGACTACCATAAGTTTTGTATAAGGATTTTTAGTTTGGAACTCACCCGGGGCCCATTTTTTTTATTCTTAATTATCTATTCTTTGGGATCACCAGTCTCAAGGAAAGAATACTCATGCACATCCAGCTACAAATGGCGAAAGGTGTGTTTTCTACCAGTATTTAAATATCAATTACTGGAGACAGGCCCTAACTACAGGTGGGATCTCCCTGCTCCAATACCCTTGGGACCCGAGTGGTCCAGAATCATGGAGTTTGCCATAACAGGGGAGTTAAAGGTTCCCCTCCCAGCAGTTGGCACTGCTACCTGCCCCTAGTCCTTCTGGGGTTGTGCTCCCCACCACAGTGGGGCTATGTCTAGACTGCAAGCTGTTTGTGCAAGAAGCTATTGTCAGAAGAGATCTTCTGCAAAAACTTCTTGTGCAAGAAAGCGTCCACACTGCAAAAGCGCATCGAAAAAAGAATGCACTTTTGCAAAACAAAGCGTCCAGACTGCCTGGGTGCTTTCTCACAAGTAAGCAGTGATTGTTATGGACAGAAGGGCCACCAGGGCACCTGTGCTTTTTCCTCTTCCCTCTTCTTGTGCAAAAAACCCCTCTTCCCCATCCACATGAGCTCTTGCGCAAAAAGGCGTTCTTCCTCATAGAATGAGGATTGCCAATTGCGCAAAAACACCTCTGATCTTTCGATTTATTTGTGCAAAAATGTGCTTGAGGTGTGGAAAATGGCCATTTTTCCGCAAAAACTCTGTAGTGCAGACATAGCCTGGAGGCAGCAGGCCCTGCTGCCTCCGGCACAGGCAAGACTGAGCTCCCTGTTATGCCAGCCCAGTCAGAGCTATGCTCCCATGTGCTGGCCCCATTATCTGTGTCCTGGGTGGGACTGTGCTCTAGGGAAGGACTGTACTTCCCACCGCCAGCCCAGCCACTGAACCTGACCAGTCAACCTCCCTAATCCAGCAAAATCCATGGTTCTTCCAGACCATGGATGTTGCCAGACCAGAAAGACCTGGATTTTAGAGGTTTAACCTGTAAAATATCTGGGTCCAGATATCGCCACATGTAATGAATGCCAAGGGCTGAGGTTTGTTTTTTGCTTAGGCATGTTCAGATCCAGGCTTTTGGCATAGGTCAATCATGAATTGTTATAATACTAAAAGATTTACCCAGATGTGGCTCAGGTCCTTAACTCAATTAAGTTTTGTTTTTCTTCATTTCAGTCATTGGTCTGGAGCTGAGGATGATGGGTTCAGTATGCAGGCTGCCATGGGGAGAGATGACTTGGAATGAGGTGAGAAGTGCCTCTCCATGGCCACTACACCTCCAGCGGGCACTCACTCCACCTTCTCCCAGCCAGCCTGAGCCACAGGCTGCTCTTGCTTACACTGGGCTCCAGACTTCAGTTCAATTCCTGAACAACCACTCATCCAACATAAGCTCAGTGCAACTGAGGATTCATTCCAGAGGATTATGGTAAATTTTAACATGAGGAAGAGGGGGAGCAGAATCAGGCCAATGGGGCTATATCTACACTGCAGTACTATTCCGCATCTTGAGTGCACCTGTTATTTCGAAATATAACAGGCTCGCTATTCCGATGTCCCTGTAAGCCTCATTCCACGAGGAGTAAGGGACATTTTGGAACAGCAATTTATTTTTAAATAAATGCTATGTAGACAGTGCCAAATTTTGAAATAAGCTATTTCTAAATTGACTTTAAATAAGCTACAGAGTTTGAGTAGTTCAAATTGCGTAGCTTATTTCGAGGTATGGGTACTGCCAACACGAGTTTCCCCAGGGATGAAGCAGGCTATGGTATTATGAAAGCAGTAGAAGGGATGCTCTGAAGGAAGGGAGGTGGGATGGGTTTTGGAGTGGCCTAGGGGATAAGACATATGCCTGAGAAGCACAAGATGATGGGCTCAAGTCCCATCCACTGCACCCGAACCCAGGCAGCAGCCATCAGGGGGCCCACACTCCCTGTCCCAGAAATGGAGCTGGTTCCTGCATTAGCAAGGCATCATGCAGCTTGCTCTGAAGGTAGGAGGATACACCCTGGGAATACCTATAAGAGTATGGTAATACCCTGCATAAGAGAGAGAAGGAAGCCAAATTAGACCTTATAGGATGACCTGGGGAGTAAGGTAATACTGTGCATAAGGAAGGACAGCCTTCAGCTATGATAATCATTGACCATATACATTTAGAACCATTATGGATCTTTGTCACTCAACAGACATTGTTGTCATTATAATTCATGTTGCACACTGCAGTAACTCTCAATGGCTATATCAAACAGGCCAATTAAGAGTAACTGAAATGGTTGAATGTAGCACGGTCAGTGACATGAAAATAGGTTCAAAAGCACAATGTCCTTCATCACATATCAATGGCAATTGGCACATTTGTTTTTAATATTACCAGTTACATGTGCATTAGAGATTAAAAACAGCATTTGATTAATGGAATGATTTGATTTAAACTTATAAAAGCAAGTGAAAAGTGACCTGCAAAGGCATTTTAAAAAATAGAGTATTCTAAGATTTACCTGCTTTTCTTTTAGAGATTCTGAAAAGTCTAGACCAGCTACAACCTCAAATTTTCACACAAAGGGCTGGTACATTGTCTATAGAACCTATGCAGCCTGCAAACCATCTTCCAGGGACAGGTAGATTTTATTTACAATATTATATCTTTTTTGTTTTGTTTTGTTTTAAAAACCATGCAGCATTCTACATTAATATTGGTGTTGCATTAGTGATGTGGATGGTCATTTTCAATTGTACATGGGACTGATTCATCTTGGCCTTCAACCTTGCCTTTTCATCTTTGAAAAGTGGGTGTAAAATAGGAGCATTCTGATCTGGCAGTATTTTACACCCATTTTGTACTGATTTTGCACTGGCATATGTTGCTAGACACTGGAGACTTGTGTCCCAGAACCTTTCAAGATATTAAACATAAATGCAAGATATGCTTGGTAAAGTTATTTTTAAAAAACAGTTCCAAAGTATTGAATCTGAATAAAATATGATGCACAGAACTGATGTCTGGAGAAGTGGTGCCTAGTCAGCAGTGAAAAATTGAACAGTTTTAACACGTTTCAGCTAGATTGTGTGATGAGTGTAACATCACTAGTTGAGAGACCTTTAAAATTAGGAGGCTAGTTAAACAGAAATTAAAAGGTACAGTGAGAAAAGTATAATCCCTGCAAGTTGCATGGAAACTTTTCAAAAGCACCATAATAGAGGCCCAACTTAAATGTATACCCCAAATTAAAAAATACAGTAAGGAACCAAAAAAGTGCCACCGTGGCTTAACCAAGTAAAAGAAGCAGTGAGAGATAAAAAGACATCTTTTAAAAAGTAGAAGTCAAATCCTAGTGAGGAAAATAGAAAGGAGCATAAACTCTCTCCAATTAAGTGTCAAAATATATTAAGAAAAGCCAAAAAGGAGTTTTAAGAACAGCTAACCCAAAACTCAAAATGTCATCGCAAAATGTTTTTTAAGTGCTTCAGAGGCAAGAAGCCTGACAAGCAACCAGTGGGGCCCTTGGACGATCAAGATGCTATAGGAGCACTCATAGATGATAAAGTCATTGCAGAGAAACCAAATGAATTCTTTGTTTCAGTCTTCATGGTTGAAGGTGTTAGAGATTCCCAAACCTAAGCCATTTTTTTTAGGTGACAAATCTGAGGAATTGTCACAGATTGAGTTTTCATTAGAAGGGGTTTTGGAACAAATGGATAAACTTAACAGTAACAAATCACTGGGACCAGATGGCATTCACCCAAAGAACTCAAATGTGAAATTGCATAACTATTAACATGATTTGCAACTTATCCTTTAAATCAGCTTCTGTATCTAATGACTGGAGTATAGCTAATGTGATGCCAATATTTAAAAAGGGCTCTAAAGGTGATCCTGGTAATTCTAAAGTTGATCCTGGTAAGTCTAATGTCAGTACCAGGTAAATTAGTTGAAACTATAGTAAAGAATAAAATTGTCAGACACATAGATGACCATAATTTGTTGAGGGAAAGTAAACATGGTTTCTGTAAAGGGAAAACTAGAGTTTTTTGAGGCAGTCAGCTAACATGTGAACAAGGGGATGCTGTGGATATAGTATACTTAGATTTCCAGAAAGCCTTTGACAAGGTCCCTCGCCAAAGGCTCTTAAGGAAAATAAGTTGTCATGGGATAAGAGGGAGGGTCCTTTTGTAGGCTGATAACTGGTTAAAAGACAGGAAATAAATGGTAAATTTTCAGAATGGACAGAGATAATTAGTGGTGTTCCCCAAGGCTCTGTCCTGAGGCCAATACTATTCAACTTATTTATAAATGATCTGGAGAAAGGGATAAACAGGGGGGTGGCAAAGTTTGAAGATGATACTAAACTACTCAAGATAGTTAAGACCAAAGCAGGCTGTGAAGAGCTTCAAAAAGAGCTCACCAAACTAAGTGATTGGTCAACAAAATGGCAAATGAAATTTAATGTTGATAAATGTAAAGTAATGCACATTGGAAAAAATATTCCCAACTATACATACAATATGATGGGGATAAATTTAGCTATAACTACCCAAGAGAAGATATTGGAGTCATTGTGGATAGTTCTCTGAAAACATCCACTCAGTGTGCAGTGGTAGTCATAAAAGCAAACAGAATGTTAGGTATCATTAAAAAGGGATAGAGAATAAAACATAGAATAGCTTATTGCCTCTATAAAAACCCATGGTATGCCCACATCTTGAGTACTGTGTACAGATGTGGTCACCTCGTCTCAAAAAAGATGTATCGACATTGGAAAAGGTTCAGAAAAAGGCAACAAAAATGATTAAGGGTTTGGAATAGGTCCAATACGAAGAGAGATTAAAAAGACTTGGACTGTTCAGATTAGAAAAGAGGAGACTAAGGGGGGATATGATAGAGGTCTATAAAATCATGACTGGTGTGAAAAAAGTAAATAAGGAAAAATTATTTACTTGTTCCCATAATATAAGAACAAGGGGTCACCAAATGAAATTAATAGGCAGCAGGTTTAAAATAAACAAAAGGAAATTTTTCTTCACTCAGTGCACAGTCAGCCTGTGCAACTTCTTGCCAGAGGATGTTGTGAAGACTAGGACTTTAACAGGGTTCAAAAAACAACTAAATAAATTCATGGAGTTTAGGTCCATCAATAGCTATTAGCCAGGATCCTTAGCCTCTGTTTGTCTGGAAATGGATGACAGAGAGGGATCACATGATGATGACCTGTTGTGTTCATTCCCTCTGGGGCATCTGGTATTGGCCACTGTTGGCAGACAGGATACTGGGATGGATGGACCATTGGTCTGACCCAGTACGGCCATTCTTATGTTCTTATCATAAACATGAGCCAGCAATG
>NC_143059.1:49785000-49867500 GCF_052426305.1 Pelodiscus sinensis
TGAGTAAGATTTCACAAGACTTCAGTATAGATATAAAGCTGCACCCACTGAATCAGTGGGAATCACCCCATTGATTTTCTGTATTATGCGGCACTAGTATCATACCTAATTATGCTTATTTTACCATATCTGCACACAGGTTGCTAAAACATGAAAGCCCAATAATTTTATAAAAATCTAGTTTGCTTCTGAATTAAATAAGTAACAAGCTCACTCTATACATACAACAGATCATTAGCTTGCTAAGATACTAGTGGCATATTAAAGGAATAGTGTGTTATGCTAGCAAAACAAATTCAGAATAGAAACTTCTTATTGCAAAATATTCTATATCATTGATTATAGGTCATCTTTGGGAATTTGAATAAGTAAAATGAATTTCATCGTTGTACATTCCAGCTCTTCTCCCCCACCATTTAGACTAATTGAAAACAAGCCTACACTATGGAAAATGGTAAATATATTTAGTCACAGTAGTATGATTTTTTTAAAGAATGTAATTAATTGAGATAGTTTTCTTGTTTGTCCTTTTGTATATCCAAACTCTCAATTCCTAATGTGAATATCTGGTCCCATTTTCAGCATGGCTATGTTTCATATTTTGCAGGTACTCTGTAGCTGTCTTTGTAATATTCGTCCAAATAAAATATGTTTCAAACTTATGAAAGCTATGTCCCAAAATGTGCAGTATGTATTTTTTCAGACATGATTTAAAAAAAAAAAAAACTTGAACTTTGTATCTATTTTAATATTTAATTTGCTCTTTGAAAATTCCACCATACTGAGAGAAAACATCAAGAGACACAGAGGGAGGTTTTCCTTTTAGGGTGAATTGTGACCAGCTCATAAACGGGGCCTAAAGGGGAGGACAGGAATAGAAATATGGCAGCCTGGGAAATATTATATATACATGTATGTGCATACATATGTCAATGTACACAACGGGTATACTCTTGTACCTCTTTTGCATATGAGCCAACCAGGGCCTCAAAATTAGCCCTTTTGTCTGTGTTCATATATACTTGTGTATATACCTGATTATTGGTAAGTCTCTTGCATATGCGTGTGAATCATGTAAACAATTGCATGTGTTTTTATGTACACCTGTTTTCATTGACTGGAAGTTGAAGAGGGCCCTAAGTGAACATATCTCTTGGATGGTAAAAATGTGCTGTTATATAAACAGAGAGATCATCTTACTGCTCATTTTTGGATTTCTCTTTCAGTAACACAAAAAGCCATATTTCTTTCTTTTAGCTGTCTGCATCCAGAGTGCTAGTTTCTAATAGCAGTCAGAACATTCCTAAAAAGAAGTCCAGAGAGATAATGGACAGAGCTATGTAGCTTGCAGTTTTAAGATTTCTTTAAAAATTCTGTCAGCTGGATATTGACTGACTTTCTAATGCACATTCCTCTAATTCTTAATTAGAATGACATAGCTAATTAATAAGTTTTTTCCAATTATAAATTAACTTAGGATCAGAACTCTGGCTTTGCATGTAATTTCCTATAATCGCTAAAGCTACTGCAAAAACATGTCTCCTACCAACCGTAACTTTTTTATTTAACACAGACAGACAAGTTCTCTCTGGGTTTAAATTTTACAGCAAATTATCTCTATTGGGATTTAAGAAGGGAAATTTAAAAAAAAATTCGCAGGAGTTTTTTCCCCATTTTTTTTAGTTCCCGCCCTCCTTTTCTTTCTTAAACAAAATAGCATCCCTTAATGGACAATTTCTGTCTGAGATTTAAAAGGAATTCATCTTAATATTTTAATGTTATTACAGGGAAGGAAGAAAGGGAGCAGGTGATAATTCGTTTTTTCATAACTGTTACCACCTTTTCATGGTTTCTGCAAAAATGATTTGGGAGGATCCCGCATGCTGCTCATTTATAGAATCTTAACTGGAGAGACACTTATCTCTTTAGTAATGAACCAGTGTAATTAAAGGTGGGAATGTGGAAGAGTTCAGGCACTGGCAACATGTCACATAGTTGGCTGCTGCAATTCCTCAGTGGTTTATCAAAGACTACTCCTTTAATATGGAGATTACACTTATGTACTTGTCTGAACTTGAAAGGCATTTGCCTAATTTACTTATTAATGAGATGTAAATCTATTTGTATGGCACGTCACAAGTTTCCTGAAATCGCTGCTACTTAACCGGTGATAAACCCTATGATTTAAATGAAAAATAATACATTTAGCTTTCCACATTCATTCTGTTAAAAATTGATATAGTCTATGTTAAATTTATTAATATTGCTTGCTGTCATTCAGTTTGCAGCTCTTACTGAAATATGACTTGACAGCGGCCGCATTAAAGATGTATGCCATTGTATTCAACAAAGATTAATGGAGCCCGGTAAAAATAGCTGTAAAAGAGAAAGTGATCCGAATGTAAAATCAGTGAATTAAATGAGGCCTTGCATACCATTTGTTAATATGCATGAGGAGGGAGGCAGCGAATGAAAATGTCTCCCTGCAAAGTTCATTTGGGAATGTTTCAATATTGTCTGAATATCACCAAACTATTGAACAGCAGCTTAATAGAACCCTGTGTACCACAGAGGTCTGGGAGTGTGCCCTGTGAAAAGCTAAAAACAAAAATATGATTCATTTGCAAACAGAACTAGAAGCCTGAAGTAAAACTAATTATAATATGATCATCATAAAATAAATCCATGTATGAAACATATGGTATAGATGTCTTTTTGCCCCTATTCTCCATCCATCTATAGTGTAGGTTCTCAATATTAAAGCCACTTGCAATATAGAGCTTTAATGTTATATACATCTTGTTATGGAAGAATTGTATGCGGTAACACTTAAAGGGCTTAGATTCCAAGGATTTATAAGATGTTAATATGTCTGTCTGACTGTGTGCATGTCATATCTATTCATATTGTAGGATCTATGTGGTGAAAGATTTTGCACAGTTTTTTTAATATTATTTTCAAGGATTGATTTATTTCAACAGCTCTCGTTATAAAATGCTGCTGGATTTATAACCTACCATGTTAAGACTTTCAAATAAATTAACAGTGACAGAAAATAGTATGTTGTACTCATAATGTAAACATAATATATTTATCAATCAAGATGCTAAGGTAGGTTGATGGACTTGAGATATTATGGATAGGCTTGCTTTAAGATTTGAATATGTTTGCTAACTCAAAGATTTCACAGAATAGATTATTCTGAAATATTTTTCTTCAGCAATTAAAAGAAAAAAATCTGGCTAGATCTTTGGTTGTAAAATAGTTAATGCACCAAAAAGACTGTCAGCTTAAAGGCATTTTGGCAATGTCCAGATGGATAGTGTACATTGAAGAAAAGTTCTGCCTAAAGCATTAATTTTCTCAAAAGGTTAAAAATCAGTGTTTGAACCTCAGAACAATTTAGATGAATTTTTATTATGAGGTTCTGTTTATTTTGCCCTAGTTTGCAATCTCAACAGGTAGCACAATCTGTGTAATTTTGCAGTCCACAAACCTTGGTCACAGGATCCTGCCAACCAAGTTTATGCTTCTTTGCCAAATTAGCTGAAGGGGAGTGGTCTGGGGGCCTTGAGCTGGCCTCCACTATGATCTAGTCATGAGGAAGGTTTTGAGCCATGTGTTTGTAAAAAGCTAAGGAAGGTTCTATGCACTCATTTATGTTTTATGCATTTAAGGCCAGCCTCTTACTATCAATTGCATCCTTTAAAACGTCATACAGGTAATGAAACAGAATATTTATATTTGAGGACAATGAGCCTTGTATTTCAATCTTTGAGGAGTTACACAGGGAACAATCCCATCTCTTTTTAAACATTTCTTGTTTTGTACTGAAGCTGTGGGCCAGACTATAAACACATAAGCTAACTTAAAACATGACATTTTTTGCAAGTATTGAAATGTTGCTACTAAATGGACTGTGCCATTTGAACAGAAGGAAATCGATGGTTAATATTTCTCTTTCTCTTCCAAGAACCAAATTAGTGGTAAAAGAAGAAGGAGAGCCAAACCAAGCAAAAATCAACACATTAACTTCTAGTATCTTGTCTACTTATTCTATTTTGCAGTTTTTCAAGTAGCTTGGTGTTTTGTTACAACAGTATCAGTCTCTGTCACTTTATAATTGATAAAGACATACAGTAAGCCCATGCCATCACATACACCAAATCTAAGTCATTTGAGGTTTTTACATTTTCATTCAGTCATTAGTTGCAAAAAACTTTCATTGCTGATATGGGAAATCTCTCACTTCCTCTCATGGTAAAATGAACCATAAGAGTGATCTTTTATTTCTTGCATCTCTAAACCCTCCAACCGATTTCTGTTAGAGTTTACAGTACACCAAGAATGCTGGCTGAGGAATCAAATGTAAGTTTGAAATGAAGGGAAAAGGGAAGCCTTTTAATTTTTCATTGAACATTTCATTACACTAAACTTTGGCATTTGCATCATAGAGGTCAAATTCTGCATTGTGGAATCTTTATTGACATAAGTGCATCTGTCCATGCACACAAAGGCTGAATTATGCCCATTACACTATGTTTAGCTGTATGGACACCTTAAAAATGAAAAAATGAAAAATACATATGAAAAGCAAAATGTTTGATCCTTATGTTCTCCCACTTCATGTGACATCATTATTTAAATCTATCCATATTGCCATTGAAATTGTACTGACCTTCTTTGTAAAGTGCTTTGAGTTCTGCTGATGAAAAGTTCTATGTAAGAACTAAACAATTTTATTTTATTTATTTATTTACTTGTTTATTTAATGTACTGGTATCTAGGACCCTGTGGTGTGCTGCTTCTGAAGTGTTTCTTCTTTGGTTCTACTCCACATTGTGTTCTGAAAAGAAAACTCTCTGTTCCCCTTTCTCTTCTTTCTCCCACACTTAATAAACATTACTCCTTTAATTACTGTCATCGTTTTTATTCAGCTCACCTGAAATACTGGCACTTATGCCCAATGCTATGCATCTTCTCTGAGAGTTGGAAGATTGCCAGTTGTCAGGATGCTTTCCTCTAGTCTCGGAAAAATGACCATCTGGGCAATCAGTGATGGGGAGGCAACCTAATGTTTAAGTTAAATAATACCTGAGATTATTTGAAATGAAGGGGTAGCTGAGAAAAGTGCAACACCAGAAGAAATCATTGCTGCTGGTACATCTGTTGTATAATAGCAGAAATGCTGATGGAAAAGAGAAAGGCAGAATTGGTATCACTATTAATCTACAATTTAAAAAAAATCTTATATTTTGTCAACCATTCATTGCTGAAACAGTTTAGTAAATAAAATAACAAAGAATGACATCTGCTTGGAATTCCTAACTCATATTTTAGGCCAAATTCAGACCTTCACTGAAACCAATCATCCTGTAATACCAGGTCTGAATTTGGCTCTTTGTGTCCAAAAGTAAAGAGCAATAATCACATTATGTTGAAATAATTGCTTGCTATGTAGATGCGGACTATGTTATTTCAGAATAATGTCAGTTATTCCGAAATAATGCTGCTGTTTAGACATAGCCTAATAGTGTTATAGGAAGGTAGGCATCTGACTACCATTCTGATTACCTAGGTGCTATACATCATGTTTGGCTTCTTTTTTTAACTTCAACCCCTGCTTTAAAATTATTATGGAGACTAAAATGTCCCAGTTGTAAAATACTAGTCATGTCCCTAATCTTATGTGCTATTGCTATAGTCAGTGTTCTTCTTATTTAATTCTCTCTCCCCCTCTCTCTCCTCCCTTCCCCTCCCCTCCCCTCTCTTTCTCTCTCTCTCTCATACACACACATAGACACACAAACACACACACACACACAAACACATTTTCTGGGATTTTCATCCTTATTTACTTATGTTAGTACCTTAAACAGCTTCTGAACTTTGAATTTCACTAAAACATGTCTTTTTGAGGGGAGGGAGGTGTAAAAACTGACATGAAAATCAGCATTTAAGCTGATTTAAGCCCTGCCTTCTCCAAACTTCACTTCATTTACATCCTTCACATTTGGTGGGATTGAACATTTCAAGTCCAGAGGCCTGATTCTTTATCTGCTCCATTCACTGAAGGATGCAAGTAACTCCCACTGAGGTGGATGCTTATCCTGCAAAAGGTGCTGAGAAACAAATCAGGCCCCTGTTCATCACCACTGGTATTTCTTTTCTTTCCACTATAGATCAGAACTGAACTACTTAAGAACCTTTCTCCAAACTTTCCATTTGGGACCAATACAATAATTCGGGAGAGGGGGGGAGGAGGGAATCAGATCTGTAAGATTTGGGTCAATTTTATAGTTGAATTGGGGGTTGGCTTAAGTGTGAATGTCTGGCAAATTCAGTCACTGGCATTTCAGTACAACACATAATTTTGTGGTTTAAAACAAGGTTTGCTGCAGAGGAATGTCAATGTAGAGTGCACTGCAGTATCTCCCTGTCTGTGCAATGACAGGAACATTACTGCAACCACAGTTACTCTTCTGTGTATTCTGTTGCTGCAATTTCATTAATTGTAAACCTGTTCACTGTTTGCCAATGAGCTATCACTGTGCATTTGTTTACAAATAGATTTGACACTGAAGATTTGTGGGTATACAAGAAGGGTCTTTTAGCAGAAAATCTCCTGGGAAAAAATAACTAAATTCCACTGGTAAAAATGTAATTTTCAGATACATTTTGAATTTACTATAAAGTCCATCAACTCAACTAAGCAAGTTCTGGGAGCTTCCCTGTCAAAGGAGAACATTTGGAATGCAGTCTTTGTCTTAAATGACTCCGTAGACAAGGCATATGTTGGTTTTTGAGTAATCCCAGCCTGTTTATAATCTCATCTATTACATGAAGAGGATATGAAAATAGCTCCCCATTGTATGAAAATTATCTATACTCTAGTGCAGACAATATAGTCAGTCTACTGAAAATAATAGAGTGAACTCAGCTACGCAGTTTATTTCAATGTGTAAAGTCTTTGTACATTGTAATAGCAAATAAAGTCTACTGAAAACATCATTCTCATATAATTGTATTATTCAAGAGTAGTGTCACTTTTTGTTTAGAATAATACCATTACACTTTTATGATATACTTTAAGGGGAACAAGATGGCACCATTGATTCTTGTACTAGCATTTTACATCAAAAGACCTATGTCTGCAGTCCAGGGCACTGAAATCACAAATGAAGTGGATTTAATGGTCTAAGTTTGGTCTCTAGAGAACAACAGAATAGTTAGTACCATCATAAAGTCTGACAACGTAGCCTTTTTGTCAGGTTTTTGTTGATAATAGGTTTGAACTGCAATCTTTTTACCATGGTATAAGAGGATCTTTTAAAGCAGGGTTGCTATACAAGAAGGAAGAATAATGTAGGAAAGGCTGCAAATTACAATATTGTGCACACCTGCACCATACCTAGAGTGAGGTTAATGCAGTAATATCTGTGTGAAAACTGCCTCACGCCCATATTAAAAGGAGCTTATCATTAGGGATTACCTAGCCACTGCACCAGCTGCAAGTCTTTACTTAAAGACTTAAAGGTAAAGCTCTTACAGTTCCCAATCCAGTGACATTTGCAGCTCACTATAATTTATTGAATATCTTCCAAAGAGCAAACACAGGATTTCTCTTGGTACTGTTTTAGTTGGGTTGTAAACGTTTGCCATTTACAAAGAAGAAAAATAAATAAATAAATGAATAAATAAATAACAGCACATTTACACTCTCACAAAGCATCACATAATATTCAAACCTGGCTTTTCATGCAGATGCTTTTCATGCTCAATCTAAACACTGTTTATTCAAAGTTTCGTTATAGCTCAGCTATGAAGTATGATACATGCACACTTTCAAAGCCTTCACGAAAAGGCAACTTGTTCCCACATTTCATTAGGAACTGCCATGCTTGTCTAAAGAAAGTGTGAATTTAAAAATACCCACATTCCTGTAATAGATATTCAGAATTTTTCATTCCTTAGCATTTACAAAGCCATATAAACCTAAAACAGTAAGGACTCTTCAAAACTGAATGTATTGAGGTTCCTTCCATTTATGTGGAGTGACAACCTATCATTGAAGACTAAAACAAAATAGTTAAATAAGTCAAATTACACGCTGGGTGCTGAAACATTTTCTTCTCCTTTCCAGTAACATGCATGCAAATTATATTAGTAGACTATAATTATGTAAACTTTATTATGTGTGTTAAAGATAACATTAAATTAAAAGACAAATGACACATAATGATCATTGGAGGGTAATGATAAAAAATGTCAGCAAACTTAACAGGCATCAAGATTGTTGTGATTGCTATAGTTAAAGGAGCATAATGATTCACACCATTGTATATAATATTACAACTTATCACTTGTACTGTGCTGTTCACCTTCAAACTGTTTTACAAACATTAACTAATTAATGTATGAGCATTTGGGGCTTGTTTGCTAAATGTATTCCCTACCTGTGTAAATTCACATGCTGTTGTGTATTCTAAACTATATGTTTAAACTCACTTGTGAGTTTTTATTATTATCATTTCTTTCAAATCATTGTTTTATCAAAGTAAATTTATCAGGCCAGCAAAGTAACATAAAGTAACCTATTAAATACAGAACAGTAGATGAAACAACTAAAGATTAATGTTCAGGATCGATCACTGGGAAACAATCTGTTTATAAGAGCAGTTCTGCTGACACTATGCGAGGGCATAACTTCAACCTCTGTGGACTATAATGGATCTGGCCCAGCAGAAGATCTGGCCTCTATTGTTTTAATTTCCCTTTTCCTTTTGTTATACTAGGAACATTTCCACAAGGCAGAATTGCTGTTGTTTAGTATTTCAATTGATGCTTATTCCTTAGGGAATAAGGGACAGACCAAAGCTTGCATGCTCCAGAGTGCAGTCTGAATACTGCCTCATGCTTAAGCAGGCAAAGGTAGATTCATTGTGCTGCTCTGCACATCCACATAAGACCTGCATGTGATGGAAGCAAGAGAGGAGTAAGATCCTATCTTTTATTGGACCAATTTCAATGCATTCCACAAAGTTACATAGTAATAGACGTGAAACCTTTTCATATCCAGTAGCTCATGGCTTACAGCTGGTATAAGTCAATGGGGCTATGTCTAGACTGGAAGCCTCTTTCGAAAGAGGCTCTTTCGAAAGATACTTTCGAAAAAGCCTCTTTCAAAAGAGAGCGTCTAGACTGCACATGAAACTTTCGAAAAAGCGGCTTGCTTTTTCGAAAGAAAGCACCCAGTGAGTCTGGATGCTCTCTTTTGAAGAAGCCCTATTTACATTCAAGAACGCCTTCTTTCGAAAGAGGAACTTTCGAAAGAAGGCGTTCTTCCTCGTGCAATGAGGTTTACCGCCGTCGAAAGAAAAGCCGCGTTCTTTCGATTTAATTTCGAAAGAACGCGGCTGCAGTCTAGACGCAGGTGAAGTTTTTTCGAAAAAAGGCTACTTTTTTCGAAAAAACCCCTGAGTCTGGACACAGCCTGGGAGTGGTACTAATTTTTCCACCTGAGAATCTGGCCCAAATATTCACTGTCATTGTCTCCGGCATGATGAGGCTGTCGACTACAAAACTATGTTTAAAGTTAGACCGTTACTACTGAGGTCTATAACAATACTATCATTGATTTCAACAGTAGCAGGTCTTTCTCAGTCGTGTACAAGACCAAACACTCTTTTGCCACTAAACAAATATTAATTATTATAATAACCTGTTGAACATCTCTTCATGCTGTTAGGAATGATGTGTTGAAGAAAGAAAGAAAGAAAGAAAGAAAGAAAGAAAGAAAGAAAGAAAGAAAGAAAGAAAGAAAGAAAGAAAGAAAGAAAGAAAGAAAGAAAGAAAGAAAGAAAGTCTTATTTTCACAAAATGGCTCTACTAATTGGAAGAGACAAAAGGAAATGCTGAGAAAGCTTTGAGTAGTATTATTCCTATAGACAAAGTTTTTTTCCAAATTATCGCTCAATCTTTAACGTTTGGCCAGAAAAAAGCTAAACCAGATAAGTCCTATGTCCGTGGTCACCAACCCGTCAATCGGGAAGCCCCGACCAGTCGATCGCGAGGCGTTCGGGCCCCTCCCCCCAATTCTCCACACCCCAAAGAAGCCCCCCTACCTACCTCCAGCAACTAGGGAGGTAGTGCTGGCTTCCTGCTGGGTGGACAGAAGTCCAGCAGCTGCACGCCACTTCCGGGGTTTGAGGAAGTGTGCAGGCTGCTCCTCCTCCCTCAAACAGCTGGCACCGTACCACAAAGCAGGTCTGTGGCATGACGAGGACTCTCTGCGTGGGGGGGGGGAGTACAAGTCCCCCGAGGAGTCGCGCACCAGGGCTTCCCTTCTCCGTGCGGGGTGTGTGTGTGTATGTGTTAAAAGTCCTGTGAAGAGGCATGTGCCTGGGCTTCCCTCTTCTATGGGGGGAAAGAAGGAGGAATCTCTGGGGGAGGAATACCCAGAGGAGGTGTGCGCTGGGGCTTCCCTCCTCCAAATAGGCGGGGGTTAGAAGTCCCGAGAAGAGGCGTGCAACAAGACTTCCCTCCTCTTGGGGGAGGAGACCCTGGAGGAGGCGCATGCTGGAGACTCCCTGTCCCCTGCTGCAGAATTCACTGGCACCCTGTCCCCTGATCCCTGTCCTCTGCTGCCGAACCCACTGGCACCCTGTCCCCTACCCCCGACTGGCATCCACTAGCACCCATCTCCAGTTTCATGTCCTCTGCTCCCGCCACCACAGTTGGGCTACATTAGTGCGGTGGGGGGGAGGGTTGGAGGAGTTATTTTTTTGCATCTCACTTGTGTGGCCCCAACTGACTTTTCTGTGGGTCAGTGACCCCTGACTCAAAACAGGTTCCCCTCCCTTGTCATAAATAAAGACAATGCTGAAAATTTTTGTGTTTGATATAAAAATGTTTTAATATACATTTTTGTGTTTGATTTTATTTAAAAATGAAGCCTGGCCAACAAACCCCCAACTGGGGTCAAGCCCCCATCTGGCCGCAGCATCATAACACTCCTGTACCTGCCCCCCAGACCCTAGATCTGAGCCTATCATACACTGGAACCTCCTGTCCTGAGCCTCTCACATCCCCAAACTCCTGCAGCCCCATATCCTCAGTCTTCTGCCACAACACTCCTGCACCATCCACACACCTGCAAATCTGCACCATCCACACACTGCCCATCTTACTCCCAACCTCCATGTCCTGAGCCCCTCACATACTCCAACCCAAACTCCTGCATCCTCACATCCACAAGCATGTAGCTTGCCCAGTACCCCAAATCCAACACTCCCCATCCTGGAGGTTTCTCCCTGAGCCAGCATCCCCTTCTCCACTTCCTCCTGCATACTAATTCCCTCCCAGACTTTGCACCTTTCACCCCTTCCCACACCCAAATCCCTCATTCCCACCCCAAAGCCCACACATCCTGTCTCAACTCAGTGAGGGTATGGCTAGACTGCAGGGCTACGTCTACACTGGCATGATTTTCCAGAAATGCTTTTAATGGAAAAGTTTTCCGTTAAAAGCATTTTCGGAAAAGCACGTCTAGATTGGCAGGATGCTTTTCTGGAAAAGCACTTTTTCCGGAAAAGCGTCCGTGGCCAATCTAGACGCGCTTTTCCACAAAAAAGCCCGGATCGCCATTTTCGCGATTGGGGCTTTTTTGCGGAAAACAGAACTATGCTGTCTACACTGGCCCTATCGGGCAAAAGTCTTTCAGAAAAAGACTTTTGCCCAAACGGGAGCAGCATAGTTTTTCCGGAAAAGCACTGATGATTTTACATTAGATCGTCAGTGCTTTTCCGGAAATTCAAGCGGCCAGTGTAGACAGCTGGCAAGTTTTTCCGGAAAATCAGATGATTTTCCGGAAAAACTTGGCAGTGTAGACACAGCCCAGGAGTTTTTCCAAGATTCCAGAGGTATCCCGGAAGAACTCTTCTGTGTCCAGGGATGCGTTTGTTCTTCTGTTTTTTTTAGTGGAACAGCAAACATGCTCTTTCGGTAATCCCTGTAGTCCTCACTCCATGAGGAATAATGGGGCTTCCAAAAGAAGGGTTTTTTCTGACATTTGGCCCAGTTTACACAGAATAGAAAAAAAAGCGGCAGTGTAGCCATACCCTGAGAGTGTATAAGGGCTGGGGGTAGCGAGTGATGGAGAGGAGCAGAACAGAGGGTGGGGCTTCAAGGACGGGGTGGAGTTTTGGGGGGGAAGGATGGGGTGGTAGATCGTGGCTTGTTCTGACATTTAAAAAGTGATCTTGGACGTAAAAAGGTTGGAGACCACTGCCCTATGTACTAGTTCTGCAACTACTCAGAAGTGATGTTCTCATGATATTTCCAGCCTTTGGAACCACAATTCTTTAAGATCTGATTAAATTTTGGAACCTTCAGTGATAAACACAAGTCTCATTTTAGTCTTCATTTAGCCACGAATCTGAGCCCTAATTCAGACTTAAACCAGATCTGGATCAGAGCAGTACCTCCTAAGGACATTGCTAATTTTCAAACTCACCCACAAAAAGATGATGATTCGAATTAAAGTTGTTCTGACTCAATATTTCATCATTATGGCCTCAAAGCTGACACCCAGATTTAATTCAAACTCCCATAGACTAATCCTGAGTCATAATATGTGGTATAGAGTCCATAGGCAATACAACCTGACAAAGCAAGTGGAACACTTCCCCATTAAATTGTCATATTATAATTACTAGCAGATGTACCTCGCATTGCTCAGGTCCTTAACTGTAGTAATGTTTGGGGTTCATTTTTGTAAATTAAAAGGAAAATGTATAGACTTTATTTACATGATCGTATAGGGAAGGGAATGGGAGGGAGGGCTCAGAATAGAGGGTTGGGTATGGGGAGGGCTCAGGCATGGGGCGGGGGTGCAGGAGTGAGGGCAGGGAGCAGAAGGTGCAGGACTCAGGGGGCCTGGGAGACCAGGCGGGGGGAGTTTACTGGGGCCCCTGGGATGGTGAGGGTGGCATTGCTGAGGTAGCGGCTCATCCCAGGGGGCTGAGGCAGTGATCTCCAGCCAGCAGCTCCTCCTCTAGGGCTGGGGTTGCAATTGCTGGTTGGCAGCTCCTCCTGGGAGGCCACGGCTGCATGGGCTGGCTCCAGCCTGCACCTTAACCGGGGGGAGAGGAAGTGGTGGCGAGGCTTGGAGGCTCTAGTCTGCATTTCCAATATGATAGAAAAACACTTTGAGGGCACTCCTTTCAATAGTGTTATCGCCCACTAATTGTTGAATTGAGAGTTTTCCTAATTCAAATATTTTAAGCAAATGTTCAGGATCATCAGGGAACTACCACTTTTACATCAGGAACATGTGAGAGTCTTAAAGAACAATTAGTATTTTCTCAATGTTCATGCATATTGGTTTGGGGGAAGAAAAACTTCTTGCCAATCTTAGTCCTATCTGGCCAATTGTTTTAATAATAGTACATGAAGGTCATCAATGTTTTATTGTGACACAACTGTAAAATGCTCTGGCACATTTCCCTACAAAAAATAATCTGACATTCATGCATTTCAACAATAACAATGAGGCAACAATTGTTTATTACAAAAGATAACTCAAGACGAAAGATTGATTTGTACTGAAACATCATTAAAATATAGCAAAACTCCACCAAGGTTACTCTGGTATATTATGGTAGTTCAGAAACATGTTTAATTGGAGCACCTGACCACAGAACATTATCTAGTTAAATGTTACCAGTAATGTGTCATCAAAGCCCCTCTGATTCTTCTAGGATATACCCAAACATTCAAAAGTATATTGCTGTATCTCTCATATATAATATTATATACTCTTTAGCTAGTGCCTTTGCTTCCTTTTTAAAAAATAATCTATATTATTCCTCCATATATGAGAAGTAGTAACTGCATGTGAATGGGCATCTTTTAATACCATGGAAAAACAAAGAGAATAACCCTGCTTTAGTGATGTCTTAGATTTCAATAAACAGTTCTGTATATCAGCCTTTGATCTTTATTTTCTAAACTTCATAACAAAACTTCAAGAAAAAAACTATTAGCTGCAAATTAAACATTCTCATGGAAGCCAAGAATTATTTTTCAGGACAGAGGGCTCAATTTTCCAATCTCAGGTGTATGATTAAAATCAATTAAATCACTCTTCCAATGTCAGCGGCAAGATTCTCCTGACAAATGAAATTATGCGAGAAAAGTGTTCTCTTCACTCTTCAACCCTTTCTCAGCATCACTCACATCCACAAATGAGATCAAAATTTTCAGCTCAGGGATTTCAGAGATATTTTCCATAAGAACATGAAAAATCCCAGGAACCTTATGTAAGTAGACTTTATAGTCTCTAGTGGTGAGATTTTGATGGCCTCTGTATGTTAGATATATTCATGACTAACTAAAATGAAAACTTACAGCGTGAAAGTTAACTATTTGGGGACCATGCTAGCATTTTTTCCCTGTATTAAAGTTTTAATTGCAGAATTATGTGCTAGATCCTATGATACAGGTAGTAACCTTCCTATGTCTCTTTTTATTCACATGGAAGTCCCCGGTGGTATTTCCTCACTGAAAAACTGAATTTTATCAATCTCCTTCCATCGCTTGCAGATACACAGGCAGACTAGACTTCAAATGACCACACCATTTGCAGAGGCCATAAAGGGTTAATAGTTATTTACAGTAGTATTTCCTAAAACAAAACAGTGACTTTCTTTTAAAAGAAAATATTTTCACAGAAAATAACATTTGGGATACAGAGATATCTCATTTCCAGAGGTATTCTGATGTGGTTGCACTGTAACTTCAGCAAATTATTTACCTCTTAATTTGTTAAAACATATGGGCTTAGAGGTAACTTTGCCCATGAGGCATACATCTATATTATATGCTTGTTTGGTTTGACTTCATTTTCCTCGGAGACTTGAACAAATGTTTTCTGCATTTCAGAAGTTTCCCCATCACCACTCACGTGTTTGAGGCAGCCGTGTTACATATGTATTTTGTTGCTTTTCATTGTGTTTAAAAAGGAACATTCTAATTTACAGAACAACAAGTATTGCAATATTTCAGGAGGCCTATTTATTCATTTGCAAAAGAGATTCTTTCCAGATCAGTCCTGACTAGAAGCACCTGATCCATTCCAGGGATTCGGGGAGGGCGGAGGGGCGGGGGAGAGGTTGGTATCTTTTCCAGCTAACTGCAAACAATCTGTATTTAAACAGAGTGATAAGCAAAGGCCTTTTGTCCATCATTCTGAGTGTCCCATATTTCAATATGAAAAGGCAATGTGTGAAATGCTACAACATTCTGTGTGTAGGTAGAAGAAGAATAAAAATTACTACAGGTTGATTCAAAGTATTTTCTCCAGAAACAAATTAAAATATATAGACTGCTTAGACGTATTTAAATGACAACATGTGAGCTAGTGATGCTTGATAACTGTAGTCTTGGATGGGTAATACTTCATACACAGGATAGTAGCAAGTATTTGGGGGGGGGGGGTTAATAGAACAGTTTGGAGGGTACAAATTTGCTCAGGTGTTGCCCTTTCTCAAAACTGCTGGTTAAGTGTGTATCATCCCTGACATCCTTGCCAATGAACTGGAGAAAGCAGAAGTATAATATAGTCCTTCTTCTACATTCACATTGATCTCCTTGAATCTCTCAAAACTGTGGCTCTCTGGTTTGGCAACATCTGAGGTTCAGTAGGACCACGGATGTGTGCAGACTAGAAAGTCCCGGTGGAGGGCTGACAGCTAGCCCTGCGGGCCAGCAGCGAGCTGCCAGTGGGGTGGGAGCCCAGCTCCCCACAGCTGGGCTGCCAGGGAGAGAGGGGAGCAAGGCAGCCTGAAATGACCTCCCTCATCGGGAACTGCTCATGTCCCAAGGGTGCCAGACCAGAGAGAGCCACTTGTTTTTTGACCCGTTGTCCTAATGGCCATTTTTAATAATATCTCTAAACCTGTGTGATGTACAGCAGACCTCATGAGTAAGAACCAGAAGCATCGAAATTGTGGGTAAAGTAGTAAAGACATTAAAGTTTGGCTGGAATAAGATTAATTTTTTTTTTTTAATTTTATTGGATTTTGAGCTTCATTGCTATTATCAAGACTCTTCAACCCTAATCAGTATTCAAATGGTTTGTGGTCCACATGAAAGGTTCCACAAGCTCAGCTAATTCCAAGGTGGGATTTACACAACTTCCTTCAGTTCATGTGTCTTCTTTATTATAGTATTGAGAAACTGCAATGAAACTTTATTTCTTTGGAATTGACATACGATTGAAGTTCCCAAGAGTAAAACCAGGCAAGAAATCCTCCAGAGGGAGTTTAGAGGCTGGAAGTCGTCTTCTCCTGTGGTTTTTTTTTCCTTGAGAAATCAACACCTCAAAGTGCTTTTTGGTTTTCCATTTGTTTATTCCAGCCATAAATATTTTATTACTTAAAAAGGGAAGCAGTGTTTGCTTCTAATTGTTTTTGATTAAATATGCTAATTACATTTTGGAATATTAATGACACATACAGTACTAAATGTTTTAATAATGCAATGAAATAAGCTCACAAATATAACAACAAATTAACCTGAAACTGCTACATGGTTTTCATAATTTTATATTACAGTAAGTATCTGAGAGAAAATAAATCAAAGTCCAACCAACATTTCTGACTTGCCATCTAAAGTTCAACTAAACCAATAAAGCCAAAAGAAACTAGAAATCACAACCTTCATAATTTTAGTATTCATGTTAATTAATTAGTTTATTTAGAATTTGAGCATTAACAGCATGTTGACCACGGGATGAGTCAGAGCAGATATGGCGTTGCTAAGACTTTAATCCAATTAGCTCATTCTAAGGTAAGTCCGTTACCCGATCACAGCCTGAATAACCAGGAAAATTCTTCAGAATGGATAGAATTCTTCATCCAGGCTTCAAAGCAGGGCAACTACTGTCCAGTTCCACCCCTTACCACCTCATCATAGGCACCTCCATGAGGTGGACTTTCCAAAATTTCTGCTAATCAAGAAGCTACTGGTCCTGCTTAATCTCTGCTTCAGAGCACAGAACTTGTCAAAGACCTCAGCCCCATGTAACAATACAGACCTCTGAATAAAATTCTCTCCAGCACATCAGTCCTGTAGTCATTTCATAGTAGTTAAGCAAACAACATAATTTTAGCCATACATTAGAGACAGTCAGCATTTGAATTGGTGAAGCATAGGCAGTTATACCAGAGCTGTGTTCCTCAATGTTGCCAGTTGAAAAAATGGGGAGAAAAATGCAGTATGTTCTCACCATAAGTAACACTAAAATGAATCAATGGGATAGTTCTCATATTATTAAATGGTGGTTCCCATAATGTGGTAATGGTATTGGAGCAGTTCCACATGTACTCAGAGGTACTTTCTTCACCATATAGAAGGATCTCAAGCAGTGAGATAAAACAAAGAGGTGCCAGAAGGTGAATGTGTGAGATGCTTTAGGCAGGACATAGAGGGTGCATTTACATTGTACCTTAACTCAAAATAAGAAACACAATTTGAGCTACACAAATTATGTATCTTATTTCAATGCTATTTTAAAATAGCTTATTTAGTCATTTGGCACTGTTTACACAGCACCAAATTTCAAAATAAAGTGCTATTCTAAAATGTCCCTTACTCCTTGTAGAATGAGGTTTACAGGGATGTCGGAATAGTGAGCCTGAAATAACGGACTACTGGAAAGACACGGAATAGCTACTTCAGCTATTTCAGGATACTCTGGTATCCTGAAATAGCATTGCAGTGTAGACATATCCTAGAGAGAGTTGTCTCTCAGGGTGCGTCTACACAACATTATTCCGGAATAACAGACGTTATTCAGAAATAACAATGTGAGCATCTACACAGAAATTCCGTTATTTTGAAATAAATTTGAAATAGCAGATGACTTATTCCAACTTCTGTAAACCTCATTCCATGAGGAATAATGCTTATTCCAAAATAGCTATTTTGAAATAGCTGTGGTGTGGATGCTCCGCTGCTGCTATTTCAAAATAGCTCCTCCAGGGCCATTCAAATAAATTACTCCCTGGTGCCGCAGGGGCTCTAAATCGAGATAGTGTGTCCACATTAGGGAAGTCTACCTTGGACTAATTTTGAGGCTTCCCTGTAATGTAGACATTCTATTTTGAAATAAGCTTTTTCGGAGTATTTCTTCTGGAATAACTTATTCCTAAATAAGTGTGCAGTGTAGATGTACACTCATTAACCTGCAAATTCTAGTTGGTGATGAGTTCAAGACATGAGTTAGGACTTTCTGGAGATAAATCAGCGCTTTTATAAATGGGTGCAGGTCCTCTATGGATTTAGACAAGGACTGGATTACAGTAAATTGAATCTGAAACAAACATTTGTTGAGGATCAACAGCAATAAACAATAACTTTACAATTTTCATAATTTTATATTACAGTAAGCTATCTGCTCACAAATTATTTTTCATTTCTGCATGCCTCTGCCCTTCCTGCTCCTGTCACAGACGGTAAGCAGAGTTCTGAAATATTGTGAGAAAAGCTATTCCTATGGTACTTTTCTTTCAACAGGAGGCAGGAAGTAGCAAAAATTATGTTAAAGCATTTATGACTAGGAGATTTGCAGACCCAAAAGGTTCAGATGGTTTAGAGGAGTATCAAATATTGTGAGTGCTGATGCTCTTTGAATCATTTGTTGTTCAGCCTTTCCTTACAGATTCTCAAATTGCACAAGACCTGATCCTATTCCTAATGACACGAAAGGGAGTTTTATCACAGCTATTGCAGGGAGGTGAATCCGGCCGAAAGTGAACTGAGGGGAGTTTTCAGTGCCTTCTTACTTTCTGCTGCTTGCAGGATTTTGCGTCAAGATGGTGATTCACTGAAGGAGAACATCTGAAAGATAGTTCCTGGTAAGATCTGCTTTCCAATGTATGTAATGACATAGTAGATCTCAGCGGTATGGAAGACTGAATATGAGTGAACTGTGAATAAATGTAAGAAGAGGAGCTAATTAAAGATATAAACAGTGAGAACAGAAAACCAATATAAATGGAAAATGTAAATACCATTCTTTGGAGCTGGAGGTATTTTAACCTCATAGTCAAGGCCAAACCAGAGAATCAAACAAAGGAAAAAGCACTATCTGCTCACAAAGGTCTAACATGAACTAAAGATAGGGCTGGGGCAACAGAAGGCTTTGTCTGACTGCTCTTTCAGTAGCTTTTGATTTCCACCCGAGGGATAGCTCACCTCTTGGGCTCCATCAATCCATTTTCATTCTATGAAACCTCTGCCACCTCTCAAATCTGAAAGTGATGAATTAGGGGAGACAGTGTGTTGCTGTGTACATGTCTGCACAGGGGTGAGTTGAGAATATTCATCTCGTTTCACTTGTGACCTTTTTTTATTCAGCAAACCTGAAAGGTCTAGGCTGCATAATCATATCTTGGGATACAAGATAAGTGAACTAATGTATAAACAGCCTCATGTTTACATGACCTTATGGTTTTACAGTCCATATTAAATTTAATTGGACTGTTAAAATATAGTAAATAGCTATTATACAAATTAAGTGGTAATAGGTACTTTTATTTTTATTCATGAATTAATCTTAAAGTAAGCTGATTATATAAATCTTTATCCAAGCAGTGGCTAATCCTAGGCACAAATATTATTTTGACAAGATACATTCAAACAAACATTTTGTGGCAAAATGTTATCAGATACTAGCAAATAATTAGGCTAAGACATTCACTTCAATGTGAGCATTTTAGAGCTGTGATCATTAAGTGAAGTTACTGGGAAAAATCCAAAAGGAAACACAATCTTGTAAGCACTTCAGAGTTCCTTTGTGGATACTGATTAGGCTGCTGGACTCACTGATGTTTTCTTAAGTAAACATACTCACATATTGCAATCATGGAGAAATCTTTATCAAATTAATGGCAAACAAAATGATGTTCATGGGGAGGAAATTGTGATTCCAAAGTATCATTCCAAAACCTGTGTTCCATTTCAAGAGGCAACAGGGATGGTATTGATTTACACCACATATGGAATTCGAGCTTAGCTCTGAGCATCTACAATGTGACAATAGCCCCTCATTTATGTCATTGTGAGAAAGAAATAATACAGAAAGAAAACATGCCTGTGTGCATGTGTTATAGCTGGAGCATCATTGCATACATTCAGCTCTCTCACTACAGATCCTACATGGATCTTAATCAGTTTGAATATTGATTGTGTTTATTTCTTTACTTGCATATCCTCTGTTTTTCAAAGCCTGGTATTTAAAAGAATAAGTACCTGTCAGAACATTGTTTACTTACTCAACAGTAATGGACTACTGATTAACAGGTAATAAAGGAGGCTATGTCTACACTGTGGAGCTATTTTGGGATACCACAAGTATTCCAAAATAGATATTTCGCATCTTTTGACAGCACCTGTTTTTTCAAAATATAATGGGCTCGCTAGTCTGACTTCCCTGTAAACCTCATTTCATGAGAGGTAAGGGATGTTTTGGAATGGTGTTCTATTTTGAAATTTGATGCTGTGTAGACTGCACCAAATTTTGAAATAAGGTATTTTGAAATTACCTCAAAATAAGCTATGCAATTTGCATAGCACAAATTGCATAGCTTATTTCAATGTAAGGGTGCAGGGTAGCCACACTCTAACAGAGGTTTTAAGATGCTTAGTATTCACTGGATCTGGTAAATACCTACACAGAGAGTTACTGAATTTGAACAATGGTTGTTTGATATGCTAGTAAGTAAAAGAATATCTCCTTAAGTGATATTATAGTCTGTTGTGCAAAAGCCTACTTAGAGAATTTTTTTGTCATAGGCTATAATACCTCTGATGAAACTATCAAAGCAGTGAAGTGGAGTGATGCAGCATCCCCAATAGCTCATTGAGCGTCAGTACTGCTGTCTGTAAGGTGAGTTTTGCCATCACACATATACAATACACCTTGATGCAAAAATATCCTTTGAATTTTTGTCTAAACACAGAAATGAACTGGACATAAGTCTTCAACCCACTAAATGTAAATATTCTGCATCTGGCAATATTAGGCCACAATACTTAACTGTTAGCTAAATTTTAACTGATTGTGAATTGCTAAGACTTTGTTTTGGATCTGTGAAAATAGGGAATTATCAAATTTTCTGTACAAACACACATAAAATACAAGCATTGCTATAACAGTGAGAATCCCCCCACTATTGGGATATTTACCAAGGAGACCTGCTGTTTACATTTAGTCTGACAATAGGCAACAATATGCTTTAGATAGTTAAAATACATGTAAAATAGACCGTGGTCCAAGCCCCGAGTTCAGATATGGATTTCAAGCATCTCAAATTCTGTTGGTGTTTTGATCCATGGTTTTGGTTTGTCCCATTAAAAAAAAACATTTATGCTAAGCAGACAAGGATCTGGATTAAGATTTTTATCTGTAGCTACGCAAAATAAGAACTGTGGTTAGGGAAACCACAAGATTCCACAGGGCAAGGTACTGAAAAACCACCAATGTCTCATTGCCATGTCTCATGTCTTTGATCCTGCGGCTTCTGTTGGATGTGAAGTTTGGGGACCCACTTCTGAGCTATTAGGAGGCACCGGACAAGAGACTTTGCACCCAGGGGATCTTTGGGCTAAGTTGTGCCTTCTCTAACCTATTTCCAGTACCCCAAGAGACCATCTGACAGCCCAGAATAGCAACACAGCAGTGTACTCCAACCATATCTCTAATGTTCCCCACTTCCTTATACTTGTGGGTACAGAGAGCCATTACATATCCCCACACTGCTCTGGGAATAATTTACCTCTGGAATTATCTAGTAATTTTCTGACCCCTGTATATTGGAGGAGTAATGCAGAACGTTTAAAGCATAATGCAGAATTGGGGCCAATGCTTGGGCATTTATAAAGATAAATGTTATACTTGGAACTGTAAACCCATAATTTGCTTAAGGTTTGCTTTATGAAAGGCTATATTTTAAATTATGTTTTTTCTCATTAATTGCTCAAACTTGGCACGATCCAGATTATAATTTCAGATCAATGTCCAGGACAGTAGAGTATGTCTGAATGCCTACAGTGTTCAAGGGTTAGGAAATTTATTTATTTTTTTTACTGGAAGATGTGCTTTTGAAAGTTCTCATGACCAAGCCAATTGTTTGACTTTCCATTTACATTGTTTGATTTCTTGTTATATGAAGTACAGAGCATGTAACTAAGCTGCTCCCCATTGTTTAAAAAAGTTAACTGCAAATCTCTTCAAGCTGCTCTCGTTTTATTTCTAGATTCTCTCTGTACAAACACATATAGCACATATTGTAAAATGGATTATTAGGCTAAATAAGTTTGCTAAATTAAGCCCCGATTTCCATGAATTCCAGCAGCATTTCTGTATACATGAGGAGCCCTATTAAGTTCTATTTACACATCTAAACTTAAGCCCATACTTAGAATTGGGGCCCTATTACGTAACAAGAAAGATAAAATCAAGGTTCAATACAGTTAACCAAAAACTTCAGCCAATATTTTTAATATGACCACTAATTTTAGATACATCTCTTCCACTTCCAGGCACCCCCAAATAAGTGGTCACCTTTTACATTTGATCTTAATGTGTAAACTGTCCAATCCCAGTGAAGCACAGACAATATATACTTGTCATTGAAATAGCCTGGTTTAGAGATGCAGCATATTTCAGAAACTGATATGCAATCACTAGAGCTTTGCAAAAAATCTTACCAGCAACCAAGGTGCCTATATGTTCAGCAGGGACCATGGCATCCCAGCTTTTCTGATCTGCAGCAAAGCCTGAGGGAGCAGTCCTTCTGGAATGGAGTTTATGGAAAAATATTTAGAGTGCCTGCCTACAGTAGTCCCTCTGGTGCCCTCTGCTGCCACTTCTTCTGCCTGGTTAGCATCAGATAAAAGAAAATAGCTAACACTTTCTAAGAGTCTCAGGCTTAGGCCCTAGATCAGAACATTCTGAAAGCAGCCCTCCTCTCCAACCATCTTCTCACTTTCCCTGTCCTTTCTCCTTTGTGAGCTTTCCCAGCCACATACTTCTCAGTTCTGACCATAAACTTGGCTGGCTAGCTCTCTCTGCAGTTTTGTGATCCCTAGAAACCTCTCACAGGATTGCACAGATTCTCAGTGCACCTTGCAAGGAGCCTGTGCTCCATCACTATTGTCCTTTCCTTCTCTGTGTGACAAAGAATAGTGGGGGGAGCAACCCTCAGAAGCAGGTGGATGTGAATCCTGTATGCTGAAAGAAGCTGAGGAGATGGAGCATCTTACATTGTAGTTTCCACCACAATTAGTTCAATATTCTAGCTCTAAGTAGCTACTTATTAAGTTTATGCCTAAATCCACAAGTGGTCAAATACTTGAACTAAAATCTGACACACCCAAAGGCAATGCTGGTTTCCAAAACCCAACCTTCATTGATACATCAACCATTTATTGCCACATTTACCAAACAGGTACTCCATGCACAAAGACTGTGGGATAACATGAATCCTACACTAGCAATCATTTTAAAGGATGTATATGCATACCTTGTTTAAACAAATAGGGCCTGATTTTTTCCATTGCCCTGAACATTTATACTTTGAAATAACAGTGTTTTCACCCACTATTCATTGATGTAAATGACCACAGAAGATACAGATCAATGGAAAACCTGGCCCATAGCATTTCAGCTTACTAACCATACACTCACTTAGATGAGGTTACAACCTTCTTTTAAGGCTCAGTAAAACTTTATCTTTTCCCCTACATCTTTAGAAGAAATAAGGCACCATACACAATGACATGGAAATTGTGTCCAGAGAATATTTTTATAATGCTCTCTACTCATTTGCCATGGCTAGTAAACACCTTATTAAATTATAGGTCTGCAGTGGCAGAGCATCATGTTCTATTGACATAGTTGCAGTGCTCATATGGACAAGACATAATATAGCTGAGGCGACAACCTATTCAGAAAAATAAGGAGAAAGAAACATGGAGTGGGTGATGGTTAGCATAAGAATCAGAGAGAAACAGCAATAGAACAATCACTCATGATCCTGACTACACCAGGTTGCAAGTTATTTACTTCTTAAGGAGGTGGCCTCGAAGAAGCCTCATTCATTCTTGCTACACCCTCCCTCTCTCTTCTTCTTCCTTCCCCACCAAGCTTTCAGGCTTCCGATCACACTGTTCTTTCTTTCCTTCTACATCTCTTCTGGTGGTTTATTCTTTCTAGTGACCTATTCTACTTTCTGGCCCCATTTGCTATACCCCTCACATACTGAATACTGATATTCACATATGGGCAGTACTGTACTTCCTATTACACTCGCAATACACTGTCAGGATCATTTTGATATTGTCTTTGGCCATACATCAGAAGTGTTGCCAAAGTAAATTTAAAAGCCACACTCAGCAGTTAGAACCTCATCAAATGTTGGATTCTGGTGGTAAATTTCACCTCTATAGCCAGATTCAAAATTGAAGAGTGTATGAATCAATAAATGATGATCCCTAGCACTCACATAACAGTTTTCATATATAGATCTCAGTGCACTTTAGAAAGAACAAGTACCACCAAAATGCTTTACAAAGGGGAGAGTGGGTCCAGTTCTTATCTACAGCAGAAATGTACTTGGCACAAGACCCAAGGTGGGAGACTTTAAGTTGCCATGTATTGGACTGACTGAGATCCAATTCAGCCTCTGCTACAACTTAGAATTGCCTGATTCTAAAATGAGCCTTGATGACTATGGGCCAAATGGTTGTTCCTGAAGCTTGGGATAGATTTTGTACAGCAGCCATACTCCTTTTTGCTAGACATTTCCAAGATAACCTCAGGAGGTCAGTCAAGTTGACTTCACAGCCCCCTTTTTCCTATCAGAATGATCTAACAGAACCTCATTGGGCCAGCTAATCTTGTTCTGTATCATCATCTCCATTTGCAGTTGGAAAACCTAATTAATGGGAAAGGTAAGTAACTTTACCAATGTCATGTAGCAGGACAGTGGCAGAGCCAGGAATAGGTTTCCATACTCCCAGGTTCATCCCATATACACTGAGCCCTTTGTTTTTCATAATTTTATAGATGCTCCTAACTAAAGAAATCATTGCAAATATTCTGTAATTTACTACACATACCCGCTGTGTCTAGACTGGCAAGTTTTTCTGGAAAATCATCTGCTTTTCCGGAAAAACTTGCCAGCTGTCTACACTGCCGCTTGAATTTCCGGAAAAGCACTGACAATCTTATATAAAATCATCAGTGCTTTTCCGGAAAAACTATGCTGCTCCCGTTTGGGCAAAAGTCTTTTTCCGAAAGACTTTTGCGCAAAAGGGCCAGTGTAGACAGCATAGTACTGTTTTCCGCAAAAAAGCCCCGATCGTGAAAAAGGCGATCGGGGCTTTTTTGCGGAAAACCGCATCTAGATTGGCCACGGACGCTTTTCCGCAAAAAGTGCTTTTGTGGAAAAGCATCCTGCCAACCTAGACATGCTTTTCTGAAAATGCTTTTAACGGAAAACGTTTCCGTTAAAAGCATTTCTGGAAATTCATGCCAGTGTAGACGTAGCCATAGATTTTATATGGCAATATTCAGTGTTTTTTACATTCAATATGGTATTTTCATCTGCTTTTTTCTTCTAAATATAAAGATGTAACATATCAAGAAAAAGGAATCTCCAGCAAAAAATAATACAAATAAGCATTACAATTTTCAGTGTCGGGTTCTGAAACTATGGGTTGGGACCCCAAAGTGGGTCACAACCCCTTTATAATAGGGTCATTAGGGCTAGTTTAGATTTATTGGGGCCCAGGGCCAAAGCCAAATCTGAGCCCCATCACCCAGCCCTACTTTTGGGTATTGCTCCACTTGTAGGCTCCCTGTCTGGAGCTCTAGCCCTTGAACATGGATTTGCCTCCCCACCCTTCTTCGAGCAGCAGGGTTTGGGCAGGCTCAGACTTTAATCCTCTCTCCTGGGGTCATGTAGTAATTTTTGTTGTCAGAAGGTCACAATGCAATGAGGTTTGGGAACCTCTGTTCTATTAGCATAATAAGAAAACTCCCCCTACAAGCTTTCCCTTGCTAATGCAAGGTAAATATACATTTACAGGCAATGATTAGTCCTGCTAAATATTTGGTAAGTTATAAAGCCTGCCCAGAATATATTAATTGACATCATAAGGCAAGTATTTTCACCACAGTACCATGTAGCTCATTTTCTTTGTGAGATGAATAATGCAGTCAGAATACCCACTCTCTTTTCCCCAGTCCCTCAAAACAAAACAGAATAGTTTAACTGTTAAATTTGAAAGTCTGAATTTGCTAACAATTACCTTGTGCATTTTTGCTCCTTATTACCAGAATTGTACTAGAACCTATGGGCCTTTCCTCATTGCCACCAAGTGCCCAGGGAGGAGTACCATCTCGAAGTACTGAGGTGCTAAGCTCTAGAGGAAGTTCCTCTGTAAGGGGCATAAACAACCACCTTCTGTCATTCTGTGATTGAGGGTACATTTAGACTGTGGGGTTTTTTTTGCAGAAGAGCAAACATGCTCTTTTGGAAGCTCTGTCTTCCTCACTCTACGAGGAAGACAGGATCTTCCAAAAGAGGGGGATTTTCCAAAATTTGGCCCAGTGTAGACGGACCAAATTTAGGAAAAGCATCTTCCGAAAAAAAATCAGAAAAAGGTGCAGTGTAGACGTAGCCTGACTGATATACTCTAAATAAACCACATAGTCGCTTCTGGAAATTGTGTGAGCAATGAAGACTTCTGATGTGCTTCAGACTGAGATGCCAGACTGAGATGCCCTTTTGTGACTCATATGGTTCTGAAATACTTAACCAGACACTTGATGTGGGCCATTGCTGACCCTGGTGCAAGACCTTAGCCCATCCTGCCTCGTATTCCCATCTCAGGCTATGTAATGGTAATGGATGCTGACTCTCAGGTTTTGACCAACTGATCCCTGGACTGACCAAATCTTCAGCCTAGGCACTGAGCAGTTCACCCGGCACACAAGCCACTTACAACACAGCCCTGGCTATTTGGCAAGAAGTTTTTTTACTTTTTACCTATTTTAAGAGAAGAAATAAAGAGATTAAAATGAATGTGACAATAATTTCCTGTAGGTAATCCTTTATTCACCCAGGCTGTGTCCAGACTGGCAAGTTTTTCTGGAAAATCATCTGCTTTTCTGAAAAAACTTGCCAGCTGTCTATACTGCCGCTTGAATTTCTGGAAAAGCACTGACGATCTCATGTAAAATCATCAGTGCTTTTCCGGAAAAACTATGCTGCTCCCGTTTGGGCAAAAGTCGTTTTCCGAAAGACTTTTGCGCAAAAGGGCCAGTGTAGACAGCATAGTACTGTTTTCCGCAAAAAAGCCCCGATTGCAAAAAAGGAGATCGGGGCTTTTTTGTGGAAAACCGCATCTAGATTGGGCTAAGGTCTTTTTGCGGAAAAGCATCCTGCCAATCTAGACGCGCTTTTCCGAAAATGCTTTTAACGGAAAATTCATGCCAGTGTAGACGTAGCCCCCAGGTATATCTAGACAGCGATGCTATTTCAGGATACGTCCAGTATCCGGAAATAGCATTTTCTGCATCCGAACAGCACGCCCATTATTTCAAAATGCAATACAAATAACAGGCTTGCTATTCTGACATCCCGTTAAACATTGTTGACAGCACCAAAACATCATGTAGACAGCACCAAATTTTGAAATAAACCATCTTGAAATAAGCTACGCAATTTGCTTACCTCAAAGTGTGTAGTTAATTTCAAGCTAGCGCTGCTGTGTAGATGCACCCCAAATGCCTGTTGTCTTAAGTCATTTATCAGGAGCTAACATTGTGAACTGGATTCCAACAAACCAAGGGCAGTTATAAATGCACATTTCCAAATAACATTACCAAATACATTATTATCAAAACAGATGGGAAACTTTGATGTTCTTATTAAAGATATTTCTTCTGTGACTGGCTTAAGGGTTAAATAAAGTCTGATTGCAAAATACATTGCCATATACCAAAACAAAGTACAGCCTCCCCTAAATTAGAAAGGAACGAGTATGTCTTGACTTACTTGATCTTTAAATTGCTAGCTCCTTTCTAGTGTAGCTATTCCTTTAGAACCCTCATTTTCTGGTGGTCAAAGTTTATTTAACATAAATATTTTTGGACTTTGGATTTCCCCCCTCTCTCATAGCTTTTATTGGAACCCTGAATAAAATTCTGTGGATTGGATAAATTACAAGCCAGAATTAACCCCTATTTTATTTTATTTTATGAAATCAAAATGAACCAGAAATTTTGCAAAAATTCAGCTTTCTTACTCAATGTTATTTTTTGTTATTTACTATATTTCAATGGTACTTCTTATCAGCTTGCTGTGAAAATATCAGTTTAATTTTACTTAGCCAGCAAAAAAGATGGAACAGCAGAGGGCCATAGAGAGAGGCCATACAGTTCCATAAATGCAATACGGGTCAATGCAGCCTGGCTTAAAGGTTGAACCACACTTACATAAAATGAGAGAAAACTAACACTGATTTTTTAGCTCTCTCAGTCCTAGATTCCTTTTTAAAAAATAAGGTGCCCAATTTCACTGTGCAGGATTCTTCTGTCTCTAAAGGTACGTTTAGATTGCGGTGCTATTTCGGGATATGTCCGGCATCCCGAAATAGCATTTTCTGCATCTTTACAGCATGCCTGTTATTTTGAAATGAAATCAAAGTAACAGGCATGCTATTCCAACATCCTAGTAAATCTCGTTTCATGTGGAGTAAGGGACTTGTCGAAATAGACTAACTCAAAATAAGCTCAAAACAAGCCACGCAATTTGCGTAGCTCAAATTGCATAGCTTATTTAGAGCTAGCGCCACAACGTGGATGTACCCTAATAGTACCATAGGAATAATAAAAAGAAATGTTCAGTATAGATTAGATGGTGGGCATATCACCTATTCTAATGGGTCTTTCCTTCCTAATTCAAGATATTTCATCACAGAAATTGTCTGTCAACAGAAAGAAGCCTGTCTAATTTTGCCCAGAGAGTCCACATTCATTTATCCTGATGAGAAGTGATACTGTAATACAATCATGCAAATTTAACTAGCTTAGGCACACAATCTTCCCACTCATCCCATGATGTTATGAAACAATAAAATATTTTATCTCAAAAAAACATTTAAAAAACTTACTTCTTGTGAGTAAATGTTTTTAGAGATAAAAATACATGAAGAATGACTTTAAGTCAAAAACAAACAGTGTTTATGGGAGGAGCCACTTTGGCTCATCTTGTGCAGCTGCTTGCCTTTGGATTCAAGCCATGATAATGTTCAGGATGAAAGTTAAGGTATCTGCCAGTAGCATTGTAATAGTGTAAGAATTTCTTGTGTTTATGAATTTCCTTTGGTTACAAATGGTCCCATCTCATTGTTTTCTAACAGGAGATACAAACACCAGATAACTGGCACCATAAGCTTTTTCTGCTGTTGCACTGTCATTGCTGACTTCCCAGCTGGGCAGTTCAATGAGGTGGAAGATATTAACTAAACTGGCAGCCATAATTAAGTGGGTGGCAGTGAGGACATCTGCTCTTCATATCTTGAGTTTGCCAAAACATTGTAGGGATGTCCAGCTTTCTGTTGTTCCAAAAGCCCCTACAAATATATCAAGTGTAGTTCAAACAAGTTGGAACCTCATGCTTGGTTTGGAAATTTTTGGCTAGCTTTTTTTCTTCCAGCTCTAGCTAATATTTTTTTCTAGTCTTCACAGCAAAGTGTCCTAAGATTTCTTTGCTATTCTAACAGATGTTTTGTGATTATATACACTATGTATAACCCCTCTTTTATTGCATGAATTCAAATGGCATAATTTTGATACAATTATCCATGACTGTGAAATAGAATCATAGCTTATATTTGCACAGAAAGTCAACTTAAGGTATTCAACTCCAGCTACATGAATAATGTAACACGAGTTGACAAACCTTAAGTTGAATTACTGTGGACTCTACACCATGGTGGGGGCTCAAAAGGAAAAACTCTCCCATTTACTTACCTTACTTTTCTCATTAAAGGTAGAGTACAGGGGTTGACTATAATGTGATCTTCATCTGATTTGGTGGGTCTTCACTAGCCCCATTAAATCAACTACTGGTGGATTGCTCTCAGAGCATTGATCCCCACTGAGCAGAAGTAGATGTAGACTGAGAATCATAGAACTGATAGGATCACGAGAGGTTATCAGGTTCAGTCCCCTGCATTCATGGCAGGACCAAGCATCATGTAGACCATCCCTGATTGGTGCTTTGCCTAACCTACTCCTAAAAATCTCCAGTGATGTAGATTTCACAACCTTCACAATTTCTCGGGCCAAAGTATATTCAATAATGGTACTGTAAAACCTGCAGCAGACTGACTGGAGGTAAAAAAATCTTCATATGTATATGTTTCCTTTTTATTTGTTCAGGAATACCTGAACATAATAGAACTGTCAGACTTGAATGTTGCCTAATGTGCAGTAATTGATATATAAATGACTGATTCGCTACTGGACTTTATATCTACTAATATGGCCACTCTTAAACATTTTTTGCATCATACATTGCTCTTATGCACCATTTTCTTCTACATAAAAGTGGGTTGGCCTTCAGTGAAAATCATTTGGAAAAAGCTCACAGCCACAAGAGTCAACTGCAGCCATGATTTTCTTCTTGGTTGATAGGGAACCACATTATATCACATCAATCTATGCTCTAGTCTGGCACTGTTTTATTCCAGCCTACCAGAGTTCAGTCAGTTATTCATTATGTCCATGTTTCCCATGCCCTCTGCTGAATGCAGTGTCATTAGTAGTCTTGGAACAATGGCTCAAATTTATGCAAAGGAATCTGGTGTGACATGTAGCTATTTCAGAACAGATTTTTACTCTGGAAAGTGCTACTGTGCATGTAAAGGGAGAAAGATAAACAAGGAGAAAAGGGAGATGATCTTCCAGATTTTACCTGCTTTTATTTCTTCCTCTTCACTCTCATCTTCACTTAGAGTATACAAAGTGATAATACCAGCAGCATTTTGTGTGCTGTGTTTTTTAAATGACATTTCATTTTAAGATGTTTTAATCAATTTAACACATAATAGTTATTAGAGAATAATGGCATGTTGATGGTACATACATATTGATGGTATGTTGAAGCTATGATAGAAGAAGCTATGAGGGCTATGTCAGTGCCAATGAATAAAGGAACAGTCAATATTTGTGAATGAGGTTTGCAGTTGTAGCCAGGAAGGCAATTTCCCAGCTGCATCTGGCAAGGTGAGACCATTTTTCTTTCAGAGGCAGACACTGCTGCTATCATCCATGCCTTTGTCATTTCAAATCACCTTGGCCCTGTTCCCTACTTGGCCCAGCTTTTGCTACTAACAAGCAGCATGGATGAAGAATGCTCACATATTCTGTCTCAGTCATGTTCAGACCTGAGTCCAATCCACACAAAGAAGCAGTGTGTCTGCATTATCCAATATTTCAGCACTATTGGTAAAACACACCTTCTGTCTCCTTATATAGGTAACCACAGGTCACTTACTGGACCACCTCATCCTCTCTTTGCTCAGTACTGAACATATTTTTATAAATCAGTGGAATTTATCAAATTATGTGTGTGTTATTTTTGTACAATGGGACTGATTCATCTCTATCATGGTTATAAGACTTCACTTCACTTAAATCAATGTTGCTATACCTAGTAAGAGGATTTTGTGTGATTTTTAATCAAAGAAATGTTCACTGGGCCTTTTGTTAGCAATTTCCTAGCTCTTCTGAATTTGTAGGTGTCCAGATTCATCCTGATTTAATGATCTTTACCATTCAGCCTTTGCATTTCCCATCATTTTTAATATAAAATTATGACTAATCAGGACTTCAAAATAGAGCTCAACCTTGTCTCTTCCATTCCCCTTGCCACTGCTTCCCCACTCCTCTGCATAATGTTTCACCAGGAGGTGACTAGTGATGGGTGAAACTTTGAGTCTGCGGATTGAAATGATATGGGAAACTGAAAAAAGGTCAACTGTGCAATGAGTGGCTATAGGAAATAAGGTTGCTGAAGAGTATCATAAATCAGAGTGTGAAGTATGGTTTACTATGTATTGCTACTAGGAATAAAAAAAAAGTAGCATTTACCAGTCACTTGAACAAAAACTTTCTGAAGCTGACCCCTCTACTCTCAAGACCAGAAAGTGCTGTTATAACAGGTCCACCCTTTTGATCCAATTTCCCAACAACAATGCTGATACAGACGGTGATAAAGAATTGAGGCCTAGATCTTCAAAAAGTTTAAGGATTTGGGCCTGAATCTTTCTGGGTGCAAAGAAGACATTAACCACTGACTAAAGCCAGTTTATTTGTCCCATAACAAATTATTGTGCAATAATCTAGAATTAACAATGGTCTAATGGTTCAGCCACCTTTAAAGGCTTACAGGATTTGATGAGCAATTTCAAGGAAATAATCTGAATACACCAAATAAAAAGGAAGAGAATGATGGTCTTTTGATACATCTTAATGGTCTGTTAAAGGTCTGTTAATATTATGGCAATGTTTGGGAACATTTTTAGTGGAAACAAGAAATGTAAAAACTTGGAATTGTGGTATTCTGAAGTACTTTCCTGCATTATTGTAAGATCACAGCTTGTTTTAAAAAAAGCATCAATAAATGTAACTCTTCCCAATATAAAAAATCTGTATCACCTCTATTTACAATATGAACAATTACTAGTAATTCTGTATGCAAACTCACTAAAAACTTTATATAATTTCTATAGTACCTTTAAAATTTAAAATTTGTATAAGCATAAATCTCAATAAAAATCTCTTAATTTATATACATCATATCAACTAAAATGGTGCTTAAAATATTTTTCCTGTGTATTTTGAAGGTTGAGAAATAGTAGCTCAGTTAGTTCTGCAAGTTCTGCCTGACTTTCTTCCATAATAGGGGATCATTTCCCCATTCTATAACACAGATTTTCTTAGTTTTATTATTTATATATTACCGCATGAGTGCATTATACTCCACAGACAAATAGAAAAAGGTTGCTCAGTTGTCTTCTTGCTTATAATAATTATATACTCTATTGAAAAACTCCTAATTCACACCTGTTTAAATGAGAGGAGATCTAAGGCCCCACTTATACAAACAGATACATGCCTATGCAGAGATTTTATTAATCTGCATATATGTATTGCAGAATCAAGGATGAAGTGCAAGGTGCTGTTCACCCATCTTAAAGGATGGTTCAGCATCTTTAAAACCTGCGCATGTCAGTTGGAGTGGACGTACTTGTTGAAATTTCCTTTAAGAAATGGCCCTAAGAAAATTAATTGTATGTTGACTGTTGCAATTTACCTTGTTTAACATACTGACTCTGTGATATTAAATATGTGACACTGTGTGTCACATATTTAATGAAATGTAAGTTGAATGAAATACAATGAAAGCTGAATGAAGAACATCCTCCAGCAGGTGATATGTTGTAAGGTATCTCCCTGTTTTTTAGTAAATTTTGTTCACCCTTCAGTAATCAACCAATTTTTGCTCATCATGTGGGAGGTCACTTAACACAGATTTAATCTTTTTTTTCTTTTTAATAAACATAGATATAATAAAACAAAAAATACTCCTTAGTCTCTGTTTAACTACCATGTACTCTAAGACATTATTCCAGGAAATACTTTTAAGAATTAGTCAAAGAATGTGATGCAACCTCAGCACAGAAAGGTCTTATATCAGTGTTTTTGTTATGTTTATGTATAAGATCATATGCAAAAGGTGGCAGTGTCCCAAACTGTACATGTTAGAGTGCTGCAAAGTTGGGTTTAGACTTCTTTCAACATCTTCATCCAAGTCAAAGATTATAGCGTAAATGGTGACAGAATATATTACGATATAAAACAATTAAGAGGAATAGATTGATCCAATTACAGATTTGTTTATGTGATATACTGCTCTTTATCTTACTTTTTAGCCAACAGAATATGTGCTTGCATCTTACATTTATAATAGATTGGATGGATGCTCCTGTAGAAGTGGCAAGTATACTCCCCAGAACACTTGAGAATGACTTCAAAAGTTTTATTAGATTTGTAGTAGACTGTGATACTAGTTTGCAGTAGCCAGGTTATCCAGTTGTTCACAAATTATGGTAATGTGAACTACTGTACTGCATGCTATAGACTACCCTTAGGTTCCCCTGGCGTGTACAGCTCTGAATGAAGGGTTGTTTCCTCCCTGGCACTTGAGAGGACAGATTGTCCCAGTGTGAAACCCATTGCCTGCACTGGATTCAGTTTGCCATGAAACTGAAGAGATGAGCATGTGACATGATGTATTTTACAAGGTGTTTAACAAGAACATGATTGGGAAAACCTGAAATCCATTAAATCAATGCTATAACCTTATATTGTTTGTTCTTGGTGACTGCTGGAGTGCAACAAAATCAATGTAAGGACAACATTATTCACTTTAAATATCAATGATCGGGCAGAAGTAAAGTAATAGGATTGAATCTGCCAATGATACAAAAAAAGGGAGAAGACGTGGGAGGAGGAAATACAAAAGAGAAGAGTGATTTAAAATGACTTGAAGTGGCAGATGAGTAGATAAGTGGAGCATGCAGTTCGATATGAAGAAATGTAAGGTGATGATATAAGCTGGGGGAAGCAAGTCCCATTCTCATGCTCTCAGTCATCTTGTACACTGAGCATTTCACCAGTAAAATACAGGATGTGAATGTGGCTCAGTGTTGTTGGAAGTAGAAGGAGATGACAAAGGGCAAACATTGGTAGAACTGACAAGATTTTTCAAAGTTGGGATAACTCAGTATGCAGTTATTTCGGTAGGCTGTGGGTAGCAAGGAAGAAAGCATTGGGTATAGAGTGGGCCTGAGTGGAAAATCTATAGAAGAGAGTGCATGAAAGACATCAGCCAATGAATTACAGTTATAGTCAGTGGCACAGAAAGACAGAGAGCACTAGATCTGAAAACCAGAAACTGCTTTCAGGGTGGGCGAGATTTGAGTAATAAAAGTATCTAGAACCCGTTTCCTTTCCCTAATTCTCTGAAGCAGGTTTATGGCTTGATAGAACAGAGGTTCAGGACCCCTCTTTTGTACCAGGCTTTTCATAACAGGTGCAGAACTGACCTAGCTGGAGTCAAGTGGCTGACATTCTCCTTATAATCATGCCTGACCAGGGAAGGATTTGGGTCTTTGTAACAACGGGATTATTACTCAAATGTATATCCTGCTGTCAAAGGTTCCTTTCACACCTGAGTTCCAGTCCATTGTTTTGGATTTCTAGTTTTAGGGCTAACATCTTTTTATGTTGCTTTGACTAGAAACTGAAGTTCAGTGAACAACTGTAACTACACCTCAATGATAACAAACCTTATCAGGGTTGATTCAAGCTGTAGTCATATATTTCACTGGAAGACCCAAAGCAATACTGCAGCATAGTTCTTCAATGTGGCATGACTGTACTCAAATACATTGGTCATGTACTATAATGAAACTAGCTAATTAGCCCATCATAAGACGGGTTTTTCAGGTCTCTCCTCCACGTCGGTCTTCTCTCCTGAGCCTCCGGTCTCTCGCTCCATCTCTTTCTCTCTCTCTCTCTCCTCCGCTTTCTGCCTCTCTCTCTTTCTCTTTTCCTCCCCCTCCTGCCTCTAACTCAGGGGACTGCGGAGCCCAAATGGCCATTTGGGCTCCACACTCCCCGTGCTGCATGGGGAGCGCAGAGCCCAAATGGTCGCTTGCTCTGCTTGCCTCCCCCGCGGCAGCCCGACTGAGTGGCACAGAAGTCAGCCAAGTACCATGGCGGGAGGTGAAGGGGGGGCGGTGACATGCGGCATGACAGCGGCTCCAGGCCCCGCCCCCTGGCTGTGAACATCACCTCCCCGCCCCCCTTTGCCTCCTGCCGTGGCACTCGGCTGACTTCTGTGCCACTCAGCCGGGCCACCGCATAGGAGCAAGCAGAGCAAGCGGCTGTTTGGGCTCCCCCGCGGTGGCTCGGCTGAGTGGCGCAGAAGTCAGCTGAGCGCCCTGGTGGGAGGCAACAGCATCGCCCAGAGGGAACAGCCAGCATTTCAGCATTACGGAGTCACAGACATTGGGCTAACATATATATATATGATTGCACTATCATGTACTATAATGAAAATCTGTTTTTCTTGTGCTACTTTCAGCTCTGAAACCAAATCCAGAGCTGGACGTTCTTACAGTTTCAGTCCTAGACCAACCTGCAATAAGATCACACAGTTCTAATGATTGTTAGTGAAAATGTAATAGGTCACTTGAAATACAAATGAACATTTGTAGGTATATGAATAAAAGTGTTGGGGTTTTTTTTGTTAAGGCACTCAATTTACAGTACCTACTTAAAATATTAAAATAAAAGTAACATCATTAAGTGTTAAGTAAAGATCCACTGAAAACAGTAGCAGCCATATCTGCCAGTAAAAGTAGTACTGCCAAGAACAGTAAGCCAGATTATGCTATTATAAACTGGTGTCAAGCCAGAATGATTAAAATTACTTAAATAGGCTAGGTCTGGAATATACTGGTGTAAATGGGAGCAGAACTTGACCTAACATTTCCTTTTAAGCAATTTTATGAAGTGTCCCTATCTCTTCATGACTAATTAATTCTCCTCACATGATAAAGACAAGGAAATTTAAAAAAAAAAACTGTTCTTTTTTCCTTTGAAAAGCATTTTAGCTAAAGAAGATGCAAGACTAAGAACTTCAACATTTATATAATTATTTCTTTGCAAGGAATTCCTGTAGTTGCAAGAATACATTGTGAATTACTTCCTCAGGTATGGCTAGACTACACAGCTTTTTCCAATGCTTTTGTTGGAAGAGGCCTTTCTGACATTTGGCCCATCTAGACTGGGCCAAATGTTGGGGGAAAAAACCCCTCTTTTGGAAGCTTCCAAAAGCTTTTGGAATTGTGTTCGCTCTTCCACAAAAAAAGCAGAAGAGCAAACATTATCCCTGAATGTGGAACAGGTATCCTGGAAAAACTGTATAGTCTAGCCATACAGGATTTTTCGAAACCTTACCTTGGCCAAATTGAGTTTCACTCACATTGAAAAAAATATGCACAGTATTAAAGATAGGTAGCTGCATAAAAATGAAGAATCAAAACTGTGTCAAGCAAATTCCTTATTCTTGTAAGTTAGAATAACCAGACAGCCCCAAGAAATTCAATATCAGGATGTGACAAATGGGATCCATCTTGGATGCCTGAGTTCAGCCTCTTAGAGTTTTGACAGGCTATGAAGGCAAAATTTCAACAACATGTGGACCAAAATGTCTTTTATATTCTTTCTAGCATATTTTCTTGCCAGCATATGGAGTAGAATTGATTGGGCTAGGAGGAACTGCAGAAAGAATTCAACACAACACTAGCCACTAGAAAGAGGAAGAAAAGGTTCGCAGTGCCATTTTTGAATTGTACATTTATGTACCTTTGACCGTCCTGATACACAAACCATATTACTGGTAGCCTCTGACTTGTTCTTTCAAGGAATAGTGTCTTTGTGAACTTTTAAAGATATCACATTCACATATCACCCAAAGATCAGATAGGATAAACCCCAAAATCAAAACGCAAGGGTGATGATTTGACCGAGGATGCCATTTTCAAAATGTAAGTCCCACTCCATGGTAAGAGCCAGATCATGCCTATCTCAAATTTTAAATGCCATAAAATAATATCACACATGCCATTAGGTCCTGAACCAACAAAGTAGAATTAACTTTGGATATTACACTGAATAGTACAGCTACTCTGTTCATTTTTTTTATTGTATCCTTTGGTATATATGGTCGTGCCAATTTTCTTCAACAATTTGATCTGAGGAAGTGGGTCTGGCCCATGAAAGCTCATCACCTAATAAACCATCTTGTTACTCTTTAAAGTGCTACATAGTCCTGTTTTTTGTTTCAGCTAAACCAGACTAATACGGCTATATATCTATTACTACACAGATTATAAACACTGATGATAGCAATACCAGCCCCAACACAATCTCTGTGTTCTTGGGCAGAATCCTAAGAAGTAAAGTATTACTGTAGGCCACCAGGATTCTAAAAATTAAACTCATTGCAGGACTCAGCAACCAAATGGATATACTCTAGCGATTCCATGTTTTGAATGGAAGGCCTCCATAAAGTCAAATGCAAAAAGCATGACCATCTCCATTTCCTGACCTTGCTTTGACTAATGCCATTTAATGAATTCACAGGAAAACAGCTAATCAGCCTTGGTTATGTTGCCCCTCCACAATGCTCTGAAAAGAAATGGAGGGGAATACTTTCCACTGTTTAAGAATTGCTATTTAGAAAACATTTATTCAACCAACATTTTCTCAGAATATTTTTCCAGGTCTCCATGACAGCTATGTAAAAAGAAGAAAAGAAAGCTGTGTGAGAGAGTGTGTGTGTGTGTGTGAGTGTGAGAGAGAGAGAGAGAGAGAGAGAGAGAGAACTTTAAGACTATTTGGATGCAATAGCACAGCACTATATTAGTTTATGTCCATTCTTCTTTTGGAGAAATACATTAAAGAGCCATACTAGTGCTTTCAAACATGTAAATACGGGTTGGAACTTCCTGGTTCAGCACCCTTGGGACCTGTCCGGTCCCAGATGAGGGTTTTTTCTGGACCAGGAGAGGTCATATCTGCCCCCCATTACTGCCCCCCCCAGCCCTAGACCGGCTGCCAGCCCTGCCTTCCCCTCCCCTGCCAGCCTTGCTGCCCTGACAATTCCACCCTGCCTTCCCTGCTAAGCCAGGCAGCCTGACTCCCTATGCACTGGGCTCCTGGCCGCACCTGGCAGCACCGCTGCAGCCCGCTGGGTTCCTGGATGTCCCAGGCAGCCCTCCTGCAGCACCTTGGGCCCCTGGATACACCAGGCAGCCCTGCTGCAGCCCCACTGCCGGGCAGCCCTGCTACAGCCCCACTGCCGGGCAGCCCCACTGCAGTGCACCGGGCTCCTGGATACACTGGGCAGCCCCACTGCAGTATGCTGGGCACCTGGCCCCACCGATCAGCCCCACTGCATTGTACTTAGCAGCCTAGCTGTGGTGCATCAGGCAGCCCAGCTGCAGGGAGGCCAGCCACCAGCCTTCCACTGGGATTCTCTGGTCCTGGAACAACTGTGGTCCACAGATGTTGCCGGACCAGGGAGTCCCAGTTAACAGAGGTTCAACCTGTAACATTAAGTACACATTTGCCACATTTTCTGATTCTGTATTTATTATTTACATGATTTTGTGTTGACAACTACAAATACAAATAATGTAATTGTGGAAACTGATTTTCTCTTTAAATTAATTAAGTTGTGTGATTTGTTAAGTTAGCACCTCACATCATATAAGATTGTGCAATACAGCAGATTTACTTGAATAATAATTCTTATGCCCAAATAAATCTGTCTTTAAGATGCCACAGGACTCCTTGATGTTTCTACAGATAAAGTCTAGCAGGGCTACCCTTCAGAGGCTATTTTTATCGTATTGGGTCTCCTGAATATAATTTTTCAGCAATGAACAGCAGCTATAAGCTCTTAGACTGGATTTTTAAGTTCTCTAATATATTGGTAGGGTTCTTACTGCCTTTCATTAGCATAGTTAAACTACTCTACATAAAAGATTTGGCATGTGAGAGGATCTACACTGGAGGGGGTTAAATTGTATAAAGTTGCTTGTCCCTTTCAACAAAACAAAAGCCCAGGAGGTCTAACAATGTAATCTTCAGGCTCCTTGCATGGCCTTTGTATTGCTGCCAACTGCCAGTTGTATCTGGAGAATGAAGCACAGTTATATTGTATCTTTGATTCTTGGAATTTGGAAGAGTACACACAAATATTATTTATTCATCTGCTATAAGTCCTTAAGTATCCATTTTCTGCTTTCTTATGACTGTAAGATAGCTTATTAGAACAAAAAGCAAGAAATAATCAACGTTTTATTGCAAAGATTTTTCAAGCTTTGTTTTGCAGAACTATCTTCAACATAAAGAGAAATGTCAGTTTAAGAAGAGAAAAATAGAGATTATGAAAGTGCAGTTTTAGAACCAAATTAATATGTTAGTACTGAATGACATCATTCCACACTCCTTGTGCAGGGCTGTCATTGGGCCCCAGCCTTTCACATTGTGTAGTAAGACACAGGTTGGATCACAAGACAAGATAAATAGATTAAATGGTTTTCATTATGGTATTGTCCAAAAGGAAGCCCCATGCCAAATATCAGGGAGACTTGAATGAAGAAACATTAGAAATAAGACTTTATAAATTATTTTATTAAATGATTTCTTTAAATTATGTGTGTGTGTGGGGCACATCATTTTATTTATATCCATTTGTGTGGGAATTCTGTGGTTCAAAGTCTAGGGTCCACATTGAAGTAATATTCTGATGAACTTCAGTGGTTCTTTTGCCAGAGCAAGGGCTCCAGCATTTAGCCTCACATTTAACCTTTGAGCTGGGATTTTCAAAGAAGGCTAAGGGAACCAAGTGTGCTACTTCCACTGAAATGGAGTTGAGCATCTATCTCCCTTAGGCTCCTCTGAAGTTTTCCACCACAGTATTCCTGCTTTAATTTGTCAAAATTGCTAAACTGATGAAGTACTAGGAGCTCAAATGAAAGCCTAGTGAGTTCAATGAGAATCCTTCCATGGACTTCCATGTGCTTGGGATCAGCTTTTTTCAGAATAAAGATTTTCAACTGTATCCATATGAACAATATAATAAATGAATAATCATTTCCTGATCTAACAGGATGAATTGACACATGTTGTGTCCAGTTTATTTTACTGCTGCACACAGAGAAGAGCTAATTCTGAGTATTCTTTACAGACAGGAAGGGTCCTTGCTCTTTGAGACAAGCCTAACATTTAGTCTTGTTGCTCAAAACTAAACAAATGAGTTAGGCCTTGTGTGCTTTGTCCATCTCAGTATTTCTTGTATTGGTTACACTCAATAGGCTGGGGGAGGCTGAGGCCAGAGTGGGGGAGGGGGGTCTCTGGGCTTCAGCAGTGGAGGTGCACAGAAGGGGAGGGGAGTCAAATGGAAGGAGCAGGGCCAGGGCTAACCTCCCCCAGCCAGCAGTTCACCTGACACCCATGATTACCCTTTTCCTATGTCACCTACAGTAACACTTCTAAGAATCAAGCCTATAGCAACTGTGTCCAGATAGTTCAGTGTTCTGTTCAAAGGAGTCCATATGAATCATGCATTAGTTCAGTTACAAGCACTTTGTAGACATACATGTTCACTCCATCAGCAAGAAAGAGGATGCAAATACTTCACCCAGAGAATATGAAAAAACATCTGTGATCTATGTGACTGGGAAACTACCACTCCCAGAAAAAGCAGACAGTAATGAGCAAAAGACTTACAATATTTTGTTCTTTTCAACAAAATGAAAATTTAACATTCCTGTATTGTTGGAAACACTACCAACAGCAAACTAACAGCAGAAAGATGTAAATGATTTACAAGGTACTTTTAAAACATTTAACAGGGAACTATGAGGGTTTTTGGTATGGTGCCTACAGTACTGATTCAAAAGAATGGTTCTCTTTAACCTTCTTTTGTGCATAATGGTAACAATATTCATACTATTATACCAGCTGTGCAAGACTGTTTTTTGGCGCTAAACACTGTTTGCCTCAGTGAAGGATGTTACCAAGGAAGTGGAAATAGTCAGATTCAATGGATTCTGAAGACAGATTATGGTAATCTCATGTAAGTTAGTTTACTAGAAGATGATAGTTTACTGTAAATGAAAGCAACATAATGAGAGTTTGCAATAGTAAAATGATATTTGTTGAACCAACATTAGCAGTTACAATTAATGGAAATTAATTTCATTGAGAAAATTGCATAATGATTTATTTACAGGGAAAATGTATAGATTGTTAAATATCATTGAATACATTCACAAATGTAGTAGTCTTATTTCCATCACAGCAATGATTCCAAATTAAGTTAATTTATGAGAGAAAATTAAAATATGATAAAGATAATAAGCACTAGTGTTCAGAATGAAGTTATAAGACATCATTAACAAAGGAGTTTTTCAATCTGGCATAGTGCTGGTGACTTTAGGAAAAAAATAACAATGATAAACTCTATTATGATGTTTGCAATATTACAGTACACTGGTGGGACTGAATCACATGAATATTTATCACCATTAAGGCATGGCATTGACTTGCTTTGCCTTCTGTTTCTCCTCTCACATGCATTTTAAAAAAATAATATTGTCACACTAAATGATGCAATAGTGTGACCCCTATGAAGTACCACTCATTTACCTTATTAATTAATCATCTGTGAGAAAACCTTACGGTTTTGTCTTTAACTGTTAACTGAGTAACAGAGCTAGTAATTCAGTCCCAGAAAGATGATGTTTTTGAAATAAGCCGCTCTGTTTACTAGAAAGATCTGTCCTGAGCAACTTTTAATTAGTCAACCTTTTATTTATTTATTTATTTATTTTCATTTCACTTTTGCCGGAGACTACAAAGCTCTGGTTTGGATTCCGAGTTGGGTTGTGCTTAACACTCCAAAAAGCCTACGTGAGAATGAGTAATGCCTCCACTCCCATTGTGCATAGATGCTAAAAAGCTTTAAAACAATTGCTTAACAAATTTGGTTCAATTCAAAACTACTTTAAACCAGCTAGTGTAGTTTGAAAGTCTACCTGACTAGTTAAAAGCTTTATAGAAAAAATTTCATGAACATATATTCTATCAACTTCTGTCTGGGGGGGAGATGTTGCACTGGAAAAAAAACCTATATCCTTTCTTGAAAAAAAAAAGCAACTTACAGAGCTGATGTACTGTAGTCTACAATTCATGCTCACATTGAGTAGCAAAAGGGTCAAAAACATTTAGAGAATTACAGTTTACTATAAAAAGAAGCACAACTATGCTATCTAGGCATTTTGGAAGATTATTTATATTGAAAGACTTCCTTAGGCTAAACTATTAATGAGGATAATGGATATGAACCACCCAAGGCATGTAAAAGAGTCATTAATGAATTACTTGGCAAAACAAAAAGTCAGAAGCTCTACTCAGGTAGAAACTGGATTTGAGTAGTGTGTTTTTAGAGTAGAAGCAATACTAAAGAAGGGTCGTTGAATATTAAAAAACCCGAAGGAAGCATGATAAAACAGTACATTGTCCTGTACCTGGTTCCAGGTTTGTTTTAAGCATTTACCATGTATAATGCTTACATAATAGATTGTACATATTGCATACATTTAAATATGGATTTTAGTTTTAGATATTTGATTTTAGATATTTGATTCCTACATTTTAAGTGTTGGTATATTTTTGTAATTCCACTATCTCTTGTTTTATATTAAAGGACATTTTAACAGCCTAATTTGACTTATTAATAACTAGAAAACTTGTTACAGTCTATTACTCCAGTAGACAATTCACCTTTTTAAGAGACCACTTTAAAATATTCATAATGTTTCTAATAGTGTTGTTTGAACTATAGTTACAGGACACTTCTACCTAAAGGACCCAGAGTAGACCATATAGGACAGGTTTCAGTGTACCCATATCTTAATTGCAAAGTAGTTTTTTACATTGTATGGAAAAAAATAAGTCCATCGGGTACAGCTGAGTAATGTTAGAATTTTAGGCCTTCCACTAACATGTAAGGTCTCTGTATGCATACACTACTGCCATTTAGTATAAAGATAATTATAAATATAATTGAGAAAACATTTAACATAAAGCCATGCCAGTGAGTTCCAACCCCTCTCATTCAGTGTTGATGGCACTTAATCCATTACAATTTACTATAGAGTTAACCACCCAGGTATTCCTGCTTTGAATTCGTTCTTATAATACTAAGGAACAGGTTCTTTGCCTATTGTGCTCAGTTTGCATTGCTTAGGTAAGCACAAAGGGTATGTCTAGACTGCATCCCTCTGTCAGCAGAGGGATGCAGATTAGGCAGGTTGACATTGTAAATGAGGCAGGGATTTAAATATTCCATGCCTAATTTGCATAAAAATGGCCACCGCATTTTGCCGACTCAGCACTTTGTCCGCAAAAAGCAGCAGTCTAGAGCGGGATCTGTCGAGAAAGAAAGCCTTTTTCCAACAGATCCCTTATGCCTCCTGCAAGGAGGTTTACAGGATCTTTTGAAAAAGGCTTTCTTTCTCAACAGATCCCCCTCTAGACTGCCACTTTTTGCCGATAAAGAACTGAGTCAGCAAAATGCGGTGGCCATTTTTATGCAAATTATCCATGGGATATTTAAATCCCTGCCTCATTTGCAATGTCAACCTGCTTAATCTGCATCCCTCTGCCGACAGAGGGATGCCGTCTTGACATACCCAAAAGAAGCAGAAATGTCCCCTGTATTCCTGGCTGCTGGTGCGAGTCTGGGAAGGATATGAAAGTGATGGTTGGCGACCACTGGCGTGTGCACAGAGTGTGCCGGGTGTGCCTGGGCACACACTAATGCAGGGCAGACTGGCTGGCTGCAGGCTGCTGGAGGAGGAGGGGTGTGACCGGGCAAGCCCGTCCCCCAGCCCCCACAAGAAGACGCCGGCGGCTGAGGCGTCAGAAGCTGCGCAGCCCGGTGCACCTCGGCGCTGCTGCGCATGCTCTGGTGGCCCTGGGCACTTCAAAAGCAGGGGCCACACACCATGAAGCTGGTGGAGGACGCGGGAGGCCTCTGGGTGAGTGTGGCCCCTCCCCACCGCCTGTGTGCCCCCTGTGGCTGGCCACCCTCTCCTGTGCACACCCCCACAACTCCCCCTCCCCGCCTGTGGGGGCCCCTCCGCCTTTGTATCCCTACTGCCGGCCGCCGTCTCCGGTGCAGCTCTGGCGATGGCAGAGGAGCCGCTCACAGGGGAAGGGGGGCAGCCGGGCTCCCTGCCTCGCCAGCACCACTCACCCGCCAGTGCCCCAGTGGCCGATCATGCACTCTGAGCCTGAGAGCTGCCCCCTTAGTGCTGGGGCCCCAGAGTCTCGTCACTGGCCGGGCCGCGCTGTGCTGGAAGGAATGCCTGGCTGGGAAGGGCTGCAGCAGCCATTCCTTGCACACTGGCCTTGGCCCTGAGCTGGGCTGCTGGCGGTCAGGCTCCAGAGCTGCCCACATGGTGGAGGCCCGCTGCTCAGAGCCTACCAGGAGGGGGGAGGGGCAGGGCTGGCTGGGTGGGGGCAGCGTGGCGGGGCAGGGGAGATGGGGGGCAGGGCTGGCAGGCGGGGGCAGTGTAGCAAGCCTGGGGAGATAGGGGGAGGGGCAGTGTGGCTGGCTGGAAGAGATGGGGGGGTGTTGGGGGCAATAGGACTGGCCAGGGAAGATTGGGAGGAGGAGAACTGGGTGGCAGGAAGCAGGAGTGGCTGGGAGGGTGTCGGAGGCAGCAGTGCTGGTTGGGAAAGGTCGGGGAAAGCGGGGGGGGGGAGCAAATCGGCCGGCGGGGAGTGGGACTGACCCTGGCACATGCTGATCCTGGGTCACTGTCAGTCCCGCGCATGGTCCTGGTGAAGCGCGAGTGTGTCCGGCTGCGGCTCCACAACATCCTCAGGGAATGGTACAGGGCTTCTCCTCCACCCCAAGGCATCAGACTCAACCAGGAATCACCAATTTGGCCCCACATAGCTTGCTTTAGGGAGCAACATTTCCCGGGCAGGTGGGATGTTGAACCTGGAGGATAAATGTGGCTTCTGGTGCCTCCATGTGCGGGTCCTGCTCAGAGCGTTGGGGCTCTGTGGTTACTACGGTCTCATGTGTCTCCTGGAGACCTTCCGCCTGGCCCTGGGCCAGCAGCTGGAGCAGCTCCACAGACTCCAGCCCCGCAAACTGGAAGGCAGAAGGTTGGGAAGGGGAAAGGGAAAAATAGGAAAGAAGGGGCTTGTGCTGAGGGGAGGGGGAAAGAGCAGGAGAAGAAAGGGGAAGGCACCAAGGAACAGGGTGCAGGAGAGACAAATGCCAGGGCACCAAGTGCAGTCAATGAGGAAAAGGACGGGAGGTGTCAGTGGGAGGGAGGACAGAGTGATGCTGGGAGAGGAGAGGGTAAGGGCATTGGGGGCTAGAGGAGGGAGGGAGAGGTGCTGGGAGAAGGCTTGAAATAAGGGGTGGGTATGAGGAAGGTGGGGATGGAACAAGTCATGTGTGAGGGGAACGGGGGCAGAGGGCGGTGAGGGTGTGGACATTAGGGAAAAAGAGGGCAAAGGGGGCAGGGGCAGTGAGGGAAGGGGAAGGCACCAGGAAGGTGCAGGGCTATAAAGGAAGGTGCAGATGCCAGGGGATTTGGGGGTGAAGCAGAAGGGCAGAAACCTGCAGGGGAGGGACCAGCACCAGAGGAGAGAGGCAGGGCAGAGGTGTAGAGTGAGGTGTTAGGATGATGAGGAGGGGTAGTTCACATGATCAGAGTGGGGCTACTGGAGGAGTGGGCACTGGGGGGAGAGAAGGGGGTGGAGGGGGGAAGGTCTCAGGAAGGCTGAGTGCAGTGAGAAGGGCAGGAGTCAGGACAGCAGAGGAGGAGGATGGGGGCTAATTTGGCTACGGCAAATCAGGAAAGGAATCTTGGAGTTATTGTGGCTAGTTCTCTGAAAACATCCACATAGTGTGCAGCGGCGGTCAAAAAGGCAAATAGGATGTTAAGAATAACTAAGAAAGGGATAGAAAATAAGACAGTATGCCCACATCTTGAGTATTGTGTACAGATGTGGTCTCCTCACCTCAAAAAAGATATTTTGGCCTTGGAAAGGGTTCAGAAAAAGGCAACTAAAATGATTAGGGGTTTGGAACTGGTCCCATATGAGGAGAGGTTAAAGCAACTGGGACTCTTCAGCTTAGAAAAGAGGAGACTGAGGGGGGATATGATAGAGGTCTATAAAATCATGAGTGCTATGGAGAGGGTGAATAAAGAAAAGTTATTCATTAGTTCCCATAATATAAGAACTAGAGGACCAAATAAAATTAATGGGTAGCAGGCTTAAAACTAATAAGCGAAAGTTCTTCTTCACACAGCGCATAGCCAACCTGTGGAACTCCTTGCCAGAGGAGGCTGTGAAGGCTAGGACTATAACAGAGTTTAAAGAGAAGCTAGATAATTTCATGGAGGTTAGGTCCATAAAAGGCTATTAGCCAAGGTTTAGAAATGGTGTCCCTGGCCTCTGTTTGTTAGAGGCTGGAGATGGATGGCACAAGACAAATCGCTTGATCATTGTCTTTGTCCACCCCCTCTGGGGCACCTGGCGCTGGCCACTGTCAGCAGACAGGCTACTGGGTTGGATAGACCTTTGATCTGACCCAGTATGGCCATTCTTATGTTCTTACGTTGGGGGCAGCAGGCACCAGGGGAGCTGATGGAGCAAGGGGAGGAGACATGGCAACAGAGGGAAAAAGTAGAGGTTTTGATGATATTTATTAATAACTTGGGTACCACAATGGCGCAGCCGAACAAGCCACATGAACTCAGTACTGGTGCACAACACAAAATTCATTCTGCTCATGGAAGGAAACTCTTAGAGTGAATACTTCCCCCAGCCTCTCTGACCCCAAGTTAATGTCACGCACATTGGGTTAATGCAACTGCAGGATAGTTGCATGAGGGAGGTTTGGTGGGGGACAAACTAATCCCTGTTGGTAGGAGGATGGTGGGAAAAGTCCTCAGAGGGGGATCACATGACACCTTATACTTCTGGTTGTGTGTCCATCTTGTCCTGAGAGTGTTACCTCCAGAGGTATGGCTAATGAAGGTCAGGGGGTGTGGCTAATGGGGATCAGGGGTCGTTAACAGGGGTCAGGGGTGTGGCTAATGGGGGTCAAAGAGTACATTTAAAAAAACTTCTTTGGGTGCACACCCTAATGAAATGTGCTGCACACGCCTATGTTGGTGACAGAGAAAAATGGGAAATGGGGAGCAATCCCACAAACCTGGTCTTTGGCCCTGTAGAGACTATGGCTACGTCTAGCCTGGCCCCTTCTCCGGAAGAGGCATGCAAAGCAGGCAAGTCAGAAAAGGGAAATGTGCGGAATAAGTAGGAATAAGAGATCCTCTGGAATAGGGCTTTATTCCGGAGGATCGTGCTAGTCTAGACGCTCTTTTCCGGCTTTTCCCCAAGCCGGAAAAAAAGCGGCGGCCATGTTTATTTAAATCCCACAGGGGATATTTAAATCTCCTGCGGATTTCCCTATTTTGACTTGCCTGCTTTGCATGCCTCTTCCGGAGAAGGGGCCAGTCTATGAGTTGCCACAAGTTAGAGCAGCCATTAAGCTGATATCACAGGTTAGAGGACTTAGGGAGCCAAACTGGTTTCTTGGCAACTCCTTGCTCTCTGGCATTCTCTTGAATTGTAATGAAGCAGAAAGTCTGACACTATTTTCTATAGTGCCAGAATGTAAGTCAATACATATGTATGAAGTAAGATCAAGGATGATAAAAATCTAAAGCATGTAATTGCTTATTAAGCAATTAACAATAAAAAACAATTTTAAATACCTGACAGTTGTCTTATTTTCCTTGTTCTTATGTGATGTTCCTACAGGTCATCATACACAGCATGCAAGACAATAGAGGTTTACTTTCTCATTCATATGAATGTTTTAGGGGTTACTTTTTCACAGGGAGAGAATACAACACTATACACTTAATTGGACTGAATCTAAAATACAAGTGATGAAAGGATATGAATCAAAACACATCTGAGCAGGACTGTAATTAGTTGGAGTGTAGCTCAGTATGCTGCTAATGGATCTAGCTATTCTTTTAAAGGGGAAATGTCAATGTGTTTAAGCTCATACATTTAATTTGTTTACCAAATAGCTAGGGGTAAAGGAAATACGGAGAATGAAAAAAGGTGAGCTGCGTCCTTGAAGAGCGTAAGAATATCTCTTAGGATATCATGTTATCATGATGCATTATTTGTAGGGATGAATGAACCCAATGAGTTCAGTAATGTAAGGTTTCCCCTTGACAGGCCATGGTGGTGAGATCAGGATGCCAGAGTAATTAAATGTTTATAAATAACCAGAAAGAAAGCGTTGCCGGCAAGAGTAAGTCTCGGGTCCGACACTGGGTTCTCAAAGTACAAAGGATGCTACACAGATATCTGTCAAACACAAGTAGTTTATTTCCTGACAGCTATCAGCTGTGCCCCTTAATTAAAAGAACAACATGATAGGAAAAGCAGCATTTCTTACATCACTTTGCCTAGCCAGGAACCCCGAGTTGGCTGCGGATAAAGTGGGAGGTTGTCTCAGCTTCCGAGGCGCCTGTATCCAAAACCCATTGGTGAGGTCCAAATTGCTGTGCTCTGGTGTAGCTTTAAATACTGTGTCTCTACCTTGTTCATAGCTGTTTGGAGATTTCTGGGGGTTACTCATTGCTTATTACAGTATGGCTCAGCTGTACTGCTTCTGCTTTGACTTTGTTTACATGATCAGTACAATTCGTTCTTGCTACAATGGCATATGTTCCTAGAGGCTTGCTTCTGGCTCATCAGTAGTAAGGAAAGGGAGGGGAATAGATAAGGGGGGAGAATGCAGGCCTTACCACCCCTATACTTCACACATACAGACTTCTTCCACAGTTGATTCCTACATTCCATCCCTGTGTGGTGTGGCACTGCACCCGTATTCACGGATGGGAGGTATACTGGCTGTCTGGTTACTCCAGGTAACAGGTGTAGTAGATACCACAGACAAGCACTCCACATGATTAGTGAGTATCACAGTGGTCTGATTGAATATACCATCCATAACACATTTCCCCCACTGTATCAATTTCTATTCTACAAGGATCCAGAATGTGGTGTTTAAAGGGACACATCCATTCATTCCATGGCATTTACACAAGCATGCCTTTTTTGGATGTCAGTCCCCAGCTCCCAATTATATCACAAGCTTGGATCCCAGGACCAGTCCCCATATTCTGATTGGGATGCATAGGCATTGTATGCATAGGTGTTTTCCTGATAGGTGATAGGTGTGGTCCATAGGTGCTTGTTTGGGGATATAAAGCAAAAACAAAACAAAGAAAGATATGGAGCAGCAATTGTTTATAATATGTCTTTGGTAAAATAGCAAGTTGGGCTCGTGTAAGGGGGGGCGCTATTTCTAGTTCTTTAGCAACAATTTGTGGTTGGCCTTAAGAGGGCAACTGGGCGTTTCTCTCTCATGCAAACTGTGGGGCACCTCGCAGGGCCATAAACTTGAGTGTATATGTGAAATTCATGTTAGTGGTATTCAATTATGGCTGTTGTGCTGCCTAGCTTATAAACAGACGGGGCTGCTTTTCTGTGTCTGGCCTGTTTTTTCCAAACTTCCTCTTATCTGTTTTGACTTCAGCTAGGCCTGCTAGGCCTTGTCTCTTTGCTCCAGCTGAACAGCAGGTTTCTAGGGGGATAACCTAGCCAAAGACCATAGTTTAAGGATTTACCTATGTATCAAAGGACTACTGGCTACAGTAGGTTAAAAACCTGTTCCTACATTCCCTTTTCTTAACTTAGGATTCTTTAACCCAACAAGTTAAATATAGCAGTTTTAATGTTTAAAATTTAACTGGCCTCACCATCCCTATACTTCATGGCTGTGTCTACATTGGCATCCCTTTCCGGAAAAGGGATGCTAATGAGACACTTCGGAATTGGAAATCTGTGGGGGATTTAAATATCCCCCACAGCATTTGCATTTACATGGCTGCCGCTTTTTTCCAGCTCGGGGTTTTTGCCAGAGAAAAGCGCCAGTGTAGACGCGATTCTCCAGAAAATAAGCCCTTTTCCAGAAGATCCCTTATTCCTACTTGCAATTCCGAAGTGTCTCATTAGCATCCCTTTTCCGGAAAGGGATGCCAATGTAGATACAGCCCATGCGTACAGAGTTCTTCCGCAATTGACCCTACAGAAAGAGAAAACTTTCACCCACTGCTTAATTGGGCCTATATTTCTTTTTTTTCTTTTTCTTTTTCTTTTTTTTTTTTTGGAGGGGAGGCAAAAAATATGTTGTAAGTGTCAATTGCAGAAGAACTCTGTACATATGAAGTATAGGGGTGGTGAGGCCTGCATTCTCCCCTTTTTCCATTTCCCCCCTTTCCCTACTACTGATGAGCCAGAAGCAAGCCTCTAGGAACATACGCCATTGTAGCAAGAAGGAATTGTAGATAAGGGCAGGAACATAACAATCTTGTTTACCTGAATGTACTGATCATGTAAACAAAGTCAAAACACAAGCAGTACAGCTGAGCCATACTGTAACAAGCAATGAGTAACCCCCGGAAATCTCCAAACTTCCACGAACTAGGTAGAGACACAGTATTTAAAGCTGAACCAGATCACAGCAATTTGGACCTCATCGATGGGCTTTGGTTACTGGTGCCTCGGAAGCTGAGACAACTTCCCCCTTCGTCCCCAGCCGACTCGGGATCCCCATCTAGCAGGAAGGGACATAAGATATGCCACTTCTTTGTTATGTTGCCCTTCTAGTTAAGGGGTGCAGCTGTTAGCTGTTAGGAAATAAACTACTTGGCTGTGTCTACACTGGCCCCTTCTTCGGAAGAGGCATGCTAATTTAGAACTTTGGAATAGGGAAATGCGCGGGGGATTTAAATATCCCCTGTGGGATTTAAATAAACATGGACGCCGCTTTTTTTCCGGCTTGGGGAAAAGCCGGAAAAGAGCATCCAGACTGGCGCGATCCTCCAGAATAAAGCCCTATTCCGGAGGATCTCTTATTCCTACTTCAAGTATTTAAATCCCCCGCGCATTTCCCTATTCCAACATTCTAAATTAGCATGCCTCTTCCGAAGAAGGGGCCAGTGTAGACGTAGCCCTTGTGTTTGACAGATACCAGTGTAGCATCCTTTGTACTTTGAGAACCCAGTGTCGGACCTGAAACTTACTCTTGCTGGCAACATATGTGTTAAACTTTTTGATTTTTTGCCCTCATTTGATTTTTTGTTTCCTACGCATTTCTTGGCCATTTTCTAGAACTGGAAGGAGAGGTACCAGAGTACCACAAGAAAATCTCTTTCTTTCTTGTGGTGAGTGTGAATCAGCAAAACACTCACAAAGCATTTAATCTCATGAGTTTTTTCAGATCAGTTAATTTAGCTTGGGTTAATTTAGAAAATTCTGTCTGCTTACCTAAATAGTACTTAAACATTTCCCAACCAACAGCTGCTGTATTTGACCCTGTACTTCCCCATCATCTAGCCCTATCCACAACCTGCAGTTACATTCAAAATATCTGTTTTATTAAACACAATTCAGTGCTTTCCAAACATTTATTAAAGCCAGGTCAGGTCTCATTTGCATTCCCGAGAACTGAGTGGTTGATATGGCAATATTTCATGGGCAAGCATTCTCAGTAGATTTTCCTAATTAGTCTCATCACTAAATCTTCTTTGCTTAATAGTTTTGCTTTCTAATAATTGTAATGCTTCAGCAAGAGCCCTACCAGCTTTATTGGGTTGAAATTTGGGGACACCCAAAAGGAGCAGAGTATGTACACTCACTGAACATAATCATAGTGAAAGTGATGTGACCAAATGTTCAATACTTACAGGGCAACAGTCTCCTAAATGGAAGTGCTGTATTTTAAGTGCCATATGAGTTACTCATGGGGTTCCTAATCCAGTTTGTTCCTTCTGCCTCAATGAATGCCAAAGAAGAGTTGTGCTTTGGGCCACTGTGTTGGAATAGAGTACAAAAAGGCAAAGTAACTAAACAATGCATAGTAATGAATATTAATACTGAATGTGCAATTAATGTTAATGATAAAATGCCATCTAAACAATAAATCCTGGGGATATAATAAAATAGGAATACTGGTAGGACTTGAGGAATTTGTAGCAAATATAGCAGTTGTCTTGAGTCAAATATTGACTATTGATTTCACCTTGGGAAATGCATATCTTTTACTTATGTGATATACTTTGGTAATATAGATGAGAGTGGAGCTTAATTTGAATTTTGCTCAGTGGTTAGAATCTTAGGTTAAAAAGTAATAATATTAAAATCATAAGAGAGCTACTTTCCAAATTCAAATTTATTGTCTAATACAATAACATAAAATCCTTTAAAATACAATCTGACTCATAGTGGCTCCTGAATACAGAATAATAACATCTGCTACAAATCAATGATAGTCCTCACTTTTTTGGTAAATTAAGCAGCAAGTTTGGTATCTTTTGTATCTCTAATTAGCTCTTTATTTAATTTAAAATATAAACAAACAAAATCTAGGTCAATAGCAATTCCCAGATATAGATGAGTACCAAGTGGAATTTAAGCTGCCAGCAGCCCAATGTATGATTACAGGTTACACAAAATCTTCTTCCAAGGGACAGTCAACAGTAGAGGCACTCTCAAAGGCTGGTCTGTATATCAATGCAATTGCACAATTAGTAATGAGGAGAAAATCTTTAAATCAAAGGTAGCACATAAGGACCAAAGGCATAAATTGTGCTGGCTAACAATCCAGTTAGATCTTCTATTATAGATTTGCTGATGCTACTTCTGAGGTATAATACAAAATATGACCATCAGAAATCCCTATTGCAAGAAGGCTTCTAGAAGATACTCAAGCACAGAAACCCACTGCATTGACATTACTGTTAGAGGGCTTCAGGTTCAACTCTCCAGCTTTTTCCCTGTTTTCTGGGAATTATTGCATATCAACCAATCCAGCTCTACATTTTAAAAAGTACTGAAAAACAGTTAATCAAAATAATTCTATTTGGATGCCAACAAACTGTACAACATATGCACAATTTTGATAACATCTTCATAAATGCAAAAATTATAAGAAAAATTTGTCAAGGCACCCAAGTTCACATAAGCAGGTTATTCCTATGCATGGAAATACCTTGTATTTTTTCCATGGGGAAAGACCCTAAAGACAGAGGTTCACAGCTAGGGATATGTACGCATAGTTGCCTCCTCCTAGTGTAACAAATCCATAGCTGCACACAGCATATACAGTTAATAAAACTCTCTCACACACATATACATGCACGGACACACAGATGACTAGAACCTTAAACTTAAGCTCTCCAAGGTACAGTGGCCTCTTTCATCTGAGAACAAGATCTCTTTTAGCTGATAGTAGGACAGAATACTATTACCAGGAAATTCTCCTTCCCTTCCCCACACACACATACTGCAGTGGTTCCTTGGGACCCTTGAAAAGCATAATTCTTGCCCCAGCTGACATGAGGTGGTCACCAATAACTGTTGACTTCACCCATATCTTCTGCTGGTCTCAGAAATCATTTTCTCCTTCAATGGTCACCATTCTCCACATATTTCCAAGGTATTTCATCAGAGGTACCTCTGGATAGACCTTGTTTTTATCCTCCTATGGTACCTTCCCTTCCCTATTGCATCTGCTGATAGCAGATTGTGATCTTCATAAACTGTACTGCATGAGGATTATACAGTCAGCTAATTGAATCATGTTTCCAAACATTTTTTTCTTTTTTTAAAGGATAAATAAAATCTGTTAGTAGTCCCCTTTGGTTTTTTGTGCAACAGAATGAAACTCTTTGTAGTAGTAACTTTTACAGTATGTCAGTTTCATGTTTCCTTATATAACTATTTTTGTAGAAAGCTATTTTTTAATTAGCACTTTGAATTAGCCTTCCAGGCTATTTTTGAAAAATTAGGCTTTGGTCTTCTTTCACCATAAAGGATTCATGTCTTTCTTGTGTAAGTCAAGACTCAAAAGTTGAAAAAAACTTTCCACTGATCTCTCCTAGCTAGTGTGACCACATTTCCCTATGCCCAATACTGGACACCAAGGAGGGGTGGGGGCCTTCCGGCACTCAGGGATTTAGTCGAAGGGGGGGGGGCTGCCAGCACTGAGGGCTTCAGTCCCATAGTGGGGGAGGGGTAGCAACCAGTCATTAGGGCTTCAGCACTACAGCAATAGCAGGGAAAGATGCTGGTGGTCTGGGTGCCAGCCCCACAGAGGAGATGGGGGGGAGGGAGCCACTGACACTCAAGGCTCTAGCCCTACAGAGGAGGGGAGAGGAAGAATTGGGCTGGGGCTAGGACTGATCTCCATGGTGGGGGGCCATCCAGGAATGGGGCTTGAGCTCCTCAGGTGTGGTTGCCCAGAAACAGGGCTCCAGCCCCATGGTGAGGGCTGCTCTGACACATGGTTTGAACTCTGTGGCCAGAGCTGCCCAGGAATGGGACTTCAGCCCTGCAACAGGGGCTGCCCGAGGATGGGGCTGAGCCCTGCAGCGGCAAAAGGGCTTCAGCCCTGCAGAGGCGGGCAAGAGAGAAAGGGGTTTCAGCTGGAGGGGGGGGGGCAACAGCGGTCAGGGCTTCAGCCCATGTTCTGGAAAGGATGGCTGACTTTCACTCTTCTTTAGGGTGTACTGGGAAAGAAGAAACTCCCACCTGGTTTCTTTCTATGTTTCTCTGTCGGCTCCCTACCTGACTCCAGACACCGAGTGTTGATGACTGCTTTACTGCCAGCAACAAATAGAAGGCTGCTGCAGCTGCACTGACTGAGGAACTCAAGGACCAGTAGGAGGCATGCAAATATGAGACATTTTGCCCTTTAAAAAAAAAAGTCAGTACACTTGGAAGACAGCTTAAATACAGGGCAGTCCCAGTAAAAACGAGACAGATGGTCACCCTAATCTTAGGCCTCATAACAGACATTTCTGTTTGCACTTGTTCAATTTTTTTGGATCCTCTACCTGTTCAGATCAAATTAATATTACTACTAATTTTGATAACCTCTAAAGTCTGCGTAAGTTTAACAATAAAATATCTGCTATAGGGAAATGAGAGGTTTTGATAAGAATATGCCCAGTTTCTTCATGAAATTGTATGGGCTGACATACCACTGACAATATATCAATGCACTACTCTATATATGCATAAAACACCTGCATGAGAACATTATTGTTAATGTTAGTTAGCTTTTCTGATTAAAGAATTTGACTTGGAAACACTTAGAATAATTTGTTTATTTGGTTGGAAGAAAAGAACATTTAGAAAAATACAAAAGCGACGAGGAGTCCTGTGGCACCTTATAGACTAACTGAAGTGTAGGAGCATAAGCTTTCGTGGGCAAAGACCCACTTCGTCAGATGCATGCAGAAAAATACAGCTTCCCCTCAAAGAATAACAGATAAAAATATGTTCTTTATACAAATGACACACACTGATTTTATTGAAAGATGTCTCAGTTATGAAACGTATTGTGTGATAAAATTCTGGATGGAGCTGTCTGCTGAAGCTGACCCACTACTTGCAACAATATCAAATTATAAATGAATTAATTTGCTTGCTGACCAAGTAGTTTGCCATATTAAAGTGCAAGTCTGCAAGACATGTATTCTATTATACCAGATTGCACTCTTGACACTTTAAATTATGAACGTTTAGCATTCGTTCTTTCATATTTTGAAACTGACTACAATAGAATTGTCAGCACAAAGGAATTTTTTATTAATTTTTCAGATATGAAAATGCAAGGCTCTTGTAGAACCATCAAAAACTATATGGACTGAAATTAAGAAGGCAAAAAATATCTCAGTGGGTTACATGTATTGAGATATCATGAACAATGGCAGAAATGGTGTCAGTGAGGTGTTTTTGGGGTGTTAGTATCTCATTTTTGTGTGGCCCCTAAATGATTTTTCTGTGAGTCAGTGCCCCTCTCCCAAAAAAGGTTCTTCACCTCTGCATTAGACAGTGAAATAAAGATGTTTTACTAGAGGAGTGTACTTCAAGAACTTACAGAAAGGACTCTATTAGTGATTGTATCACAGCAAGTTAGAGAACACTTTTCAACATCCACATTGTACCAAATGTTGTTATATATGTCAGTGGACATTGTAAAAAACACAGTGAGCTTGTCTACACTATGGAGAAGATCAACATTGCCGTAGTCAATTTTCCAGGATTCAAATTAGCGGGTCAACTGAAGTGCTCCCATCAGTACCAGTAGTGATGCTCCTCATGAAAAGTAAAGGAAGTCAACAGGATCGTGTGCGCCCATCGACCTCTCACTGTGCGGACAGCACCAAAATGTGATTTAAGATATGCAACTCCAGCTACGTAATTCATGTAGTTGGAGTTGCATATCTTAAGTCAATTTTTCCCTATAGTTGAGACATGACCAACATAAGTAACAAGTGTCTGGTTGAAATAAAGACATTACATTCCAATAACCACTATGCTTATTCTTTGATCAATTCCAATATGAAAGTGAATTGATTGTATATGTTATTTCTTAAATTATTATGATACATTCTTGTTGTAACATTACTACCTGAGAACAAACTCATTGGTATGTTAATCCATTGATGTTGAGCCAAAGATGTTTTCCCATTATGTTGATTTATAATACCTTTTATTTGAATATTCACTGCCTTTTTAAATCCTGCTACACATTTTTTCTGATATTATCTTTGCTCTTTATCTGTCCTTATTTTACCAATGCAGTATTTGGCCTCACCTCCTTCATCAAAACCATAATATCAGGTTCTAAAATCAGTAGATTTCCAAAATACTACTGCTATAATTATACAGGTAAGAAAATAAAGAAAGCATGCAGCAAACAAGAGAAAATATACTACAGGGGATGACTGAACTTGACTCTGTAATTGTATACCACAGATTCCCATATGTAGACATGTGAGAAGGTAGGATTCTATGGAACACAGTGATGGCTGTTCAGAGCATTTATCTCCAGATGCATTTGTTCATCTTGGCTGAACTGCCCAGCACCACTTAAATCTCACGTGTGCACAATCTTGAGAACCTGAGTTGTGAATAGGCCCTGGGCCAGCCCTTTGCAAAAAGGAAATTCTATATCTTCATATTTGATGGTAGGCATTTTTATCACTACATTTAAAAGAATATATAAGCAGATAAATACCTTTATGCAAAAGACCATTTGTTAGTCAGAAGATGCAAAAATACGTTAATAGTAGGCTAATGCACGGTCACAGAAGGTAAAATTGATAAGTTTGGAGAATAAATAATGGCTTTGGACCCTTAATAAAAGTTATAGCCTCTCTAATTTCCTTGTGTCAAAGCTCTTATTCCAGTGTAAGAGTCTGATCCTGCACACAATGTCATATGGAAAAACTCCTGTGCCTATATGGAGCCTAAAGTCAACATGGCTGCATAAGATGCTGTGGAGTAGACTGCAAGTTCTTGACCTGAATCTCTAACCATTCCAGGGTATGTACAAAAGTTTCTCAATGTACCCAACATCACCGAGCCAAATAGGGAAACTAAAACACTAGTTTTACTTCTGCCATTTATCAGACCTCATAACCCTCAGGACATTGTCTTAACCAAAGGCTTGCACTCTGAATGAATTGTAACTCACAACCTTGAAACCCAGGAGAGTGGAATGCTTGCCAAAAAGATCCTGAAGGGAAGAAGAATTGTATAAACTCAATAATTATGAGAAAAGGATATGCACATTCCTAGTTTTGCTAAATTTGGGATTGACTAGAAGAATCAAAGTGGTTGCCTGGAGTGAAAACCTGTATTTGAGGTTTGAGGTTAACTGACAAAAATCAAACTTAAGACTGAAGCATATGACTTAATAGCAAAAGAGCTTAAATCTACAAGAAACCTTGCAAGAAAAAAAACAGGTTATTTTTTATGACCAAGAGGCAAAGCTGAGAAAATATTTTATATGCAGATTAACTTATATTTGTGAGTGTGAAGCAATATGTTACTAGTTCAAAAAGAAAGATGATGTGTTACAAGACAGGTAATCCAATCATTTTAGAGTTTTAGGCTGCAGAGTCTTCTCCATATGAGAGTCAACAAGATTTTACAACCTTTGTTTCCACAAATGAATACCTCGAGAGATTTATAAGCAGGATGAGTCAGATTCAAATTTTGATGCCCAGGCCTTAAAAACAAGGCATAAATAAGTAAAATAGTCTTTTGTGTCCATAAGAAATAAATTAAATCCTAAATTAAAAAATTAACAAACCCAACCCCCCATGCTTATTTTCTTTAGTTATCTCAGTTGTGAATATTTTCTATATTCATTTAGTTTATGACAATAGGATAACCTACAGGCTATGTCTAGACTGGCATGATTTTCCGCAAACGCTTTTAACGGAAAAATTTTTCTGTTAAAAGCATTTGCGGAGAAGAGCATCGAGATTGGCACGAATGCTTTTGCGCAAAAGCACTTTTTGTGGAAAAGCGTCCGTACCAATCTAGATGCGGTTTTGCGCAAGAAATCCCCGAACGCCATTTTCATGATCGGGGCTTTTTTGCGCAAAACAGTACCGCGTTGTCTACACTGGCTCTCTTGCGCAAAAGCATTTGCGCAAGAGGGCTTTTGCCTGAATGGGAGCAGCATAGTATTTCCGCAAGAACACTGACAATCTTACATGAGATCATCAGTGTTCTTGCGCAAATTCAAGCAGCCAGTGTAGACAGCTGGCAAGTTTTTCCGCAAAAGCGCCTGCTTTTGCGGAAAAATTTGACAGTCTAGACACAGCCACAGTGTTTCACAAAGAGAAAAGAACTGAAAATGCTAAGAAAATAATCAAAGGAATAATCGAAGGAGATAATATATCTTCCATTAAATTCTCCATTTCTGATATTTGTGTGTCAAAAGGGTCCATATCTTGAACAGTGGCATGACCATTATTCTGAACTCTAAAGCTAAAAATAAGCACATCCTCACATTCTATTTCTGTAAGATACCATCATTTTATCATATTCATATTGCAGAGAAGGGGGCTGAGAAGATGACAAAACTTAAAAAACAGCACTCGTTTTCTATAGCTTCTTTAATCCAAGGATCTCAAGGCATTTACAAATATTAATTAGTTAAATCTTTCAACTCTCCTATAAAATGATGAGAAACCAAAAAGAAAGTTAAATACTTGTTCATGATCACATAAAGAGAAAACCAGAAAAAGAACCCACACATTTTGATTATTGGTCCTGTGCATTGTCAGATTATTAGACCACATTTATATTAAATTCCTTAATTGGCATAATCTCTCCTCTATGTGAGAACTTGGAATGAGGTGTCCTACTACTCCGTAGAATATTTCAACACAACAGGCAGGGGGAAAGCAAGAACAATAGGACCAAATGTCAGTGAAAAAGCAACAGGAAATTGGCTGCTGCTTTTCCAATTTCCCATTGGGGCTCATCAGACAGTATTGCTTAGGACAACCATTACAGAGAGGTTTGCAACTCTGGAAAGCTTTTATTGACCTCTCTAAATGTTGAATGGCCCATGAATTAAATGGGTGGGTCACTACTAGGAAGCTCAACAGACTTGGCAAATTCTTGTGAATGACAGAGAGCTGGGATCAAGAGGATTGATTGAAAATGTACAGTTACTATATATGGCTCTTTTTAAACATGTACTCACCAGATTATTGTGGGCCAGGATTCACAAAGGCAATTGAAGTTTTTGTTGTCAGTCACAAATATTTCAACTGCAGCCAATCATATTTACAAGCAGCTTTCTAGCTGCTAAAGTGATTTTTTTGGCAAATCATACTGTCTCTGTAACAATAACCTCTCAGCACCTTTAAGCAGGGGAGTGTTTGGCTGGCCTGGCCAGGTGAAGAGAACTGTGCTTTATGGTTGGGATCAGGTGTGAGAGATGAAAACCATTGCAAAGGGGCACTGTTGGTCACTGACTCATCCCCTGGTAATTCAGGGCTGGAAAAGAGACAGTATGGTGCCTGGAGCCTTCTTTTTTATATGGACTAAGGGCTGAAGCAGGGCTCACCCTCCCTCCCCTTTTAGGTTGTAAAACACCAGGTTTGGTCACCACCTGCTGTTGACATTATGCAAACCACACCTGTTTTAGGAAGGCTCAGAAAGATTTTTTTCCTTGGCACTATATTGGCTAGGGTGCAGTTGGAGGCCATATGTTGCAACTCATTATTTGGGTGGAGGGCAATTGCCCAAGGCAGGTACCCCATAACAAAGGTATAAAGTGAATGGATAGCTCGGAAAAGGAATTAAAAAGAGGTGTTCATTGAAGGAACAAATGGAGGGCCACCGGGGACTCCTTTGATTGATACTACATGGAGCCAGCAAACCCTCCCTCCCGCTATTCTTATAGACCACCTTAATTTCTACTACAGAGAGTGGGAATGGTAAGGCCCAACAGTAGATCTGTTGGTGGAACCTGGAGAGAAAAGGATGAGGAGCAGATGCATGCTCCTCACCCTGGCTGTGTCTAGACTGGCCAGTTTTTCCGGAAAATCAGCCGCTTTTCCGGAAAAACTGGCCGCTTGAAATTCCACAAAAGCACTGACTTCCTACTGTAAGAAATCAGTGCTTCTTGTGGAAATACTATGCTGCTCCTGTTCGGGCAAAAGTCCCCTTTGCGCAAAAGTTTTCCGCAAAAGGGCCAGTGTAGACAGCTGAGATTTGTTTTCCGCAAAAAAGCCCCGATCACGAAAATGGCGATCAGGGCTTTTTTGCGGTAAAGTGCGTCTAGATTGGCCATGGACGCTTTTCCGCAAAAAGTGCTTTTGCGGAAAAGCGTCCGTGCCAATCTAGACGCACTTTTCCGCAAATGCTTTTAACGGAAAACTTTTCCGTTGAAAGCATTTCCGGAAAATCATGCCAGTCTAGACGTAGTCCCTGGGTATGGTAAACCCCCAGAATAAACATGGGGTTACCTGCATTGTACACTGTTATATACTGGGTAATCCCAGATATCTATTAATAAAGTTGTAGCCTGATTAAACCTGCGTTAAGTGCTTCTTGTCCATATTTTAGCAGAGCCAGAGACACCTTCTCCTCTCTCACGAACAACACAACTTCCTAATGCAATGTAACAATCTATTTGGCTTCACATCCCGGTTCTGATTAATGAAATCTATAATAGCCTCTTTCATTTCAATGAAAAAAAAAGAGTTAAATTTGAATGACTTCTGCTTTCCTTATAATGCATTTTTCTTTATGCCACAGTTATTTTCCTATGTCAGGCACTCAGGTCCAAATCAAGCAGCTCTGTGAAGTGTTGCCTAGTCTGTTCCAAGAGCTCTACCATCTAACCCAGCTGCACTGATTGCAGCTTTATTGATTACTGGGTAGTGCAGCGCTCACCTGAGCTTTTCAGGTTTGCTCCTTCCCTTTATGGCCTCAGAAACAGCCACCTCTGCAGTGTCACCTGCTTCAAAGTGGCTTCCTCATTACCTGTTGTCTTCATTACCTGTTGACTACTTCTGTGCAGTCATTAATGGGATAGCGGACCCTGAACAGAATCTGTGCCACCAAGGACTCTTGCCTCACCAAAACAGGCCCCTCTTCTCACTCTCTCGTTTAAGCCCCAGATCCACAATCCCACCATGAAACACTGATCCTTGAGTTCGGGTGACCCCTCACCTCACATAGTTCATGAAATTCCCCAGTTCTTTCATTTCCCAGCATGAATAATGGATTTTTTTTATCTTCCAAACTTAAAAAGTAAGTGAATTTTGACCAAGATGTGCCCAACTGTAATGTAAGATAAGAAAATGTGGTCTGGGCCATTCAGTCATTTATCTTTGATCACCAAGAGATACCAGGAGAAAGCAGCATAGATATCTTTGGAGCATCAGTCCACCTGGACTTCCAAAGCAGCTCCAGTCTCTCTTCTCCCTGTTTAACAGCAGATGTCACCAAGCCATGCCTCTGCTTTCAGTTACATGAAATATTTTGTATAAAGAAAAAAATGCAAAGCTACTTTCATTGTTAGTAGCCATAGAACAATCAAATGTCCTGCGATCTGTGGGCAATTCTCAGTGACTAAGCAGTCTTACAAATGTCTGAGGCTATGCAGGTCAAGGAAAGGTAGGGATGAAACATAAGTAGGCAGAAAGTTAAGCATATCTGCTTATTAATTATTTTAAAGGTGAGTAGGGGGAAATTATTTTTAATTGAATAGCTGCAAATTAGGGAAAATAGATTTTTAGGACAATTTTTTATGCTACATCAATGCCTCATGGGAGCTTTAAATCAGGTGTGTCATACTTCCATTCTTTTCTTAGGGCAGGTACCCTGATCTGATTGTGTCTTGCATGATACATTGTATACCTCCTTGGTGAAGGTAGGCACACATCACAGGAGGCAGTAAATGAAATCCAGCTGGGAAGCTCAGCTCATAAAGAAGAATAGCAGCTTGAGGCACCAAAACTAGAATTCCCATGAAGCACCACAACAGAATTTAAGAATCAATGTATTTCAGATTTTAGGCAAAATATCTCTGTTGTCCAGTGAAATATATCTTTGATTTTTCATCAAATCACAAATTTTCCATGGGGGAAAATAAATCATTTCCCATCAAGCTCTGCTAATTAATGGTATCAGATATCTGAGTTTAGAATCTTCACTTGTTGGTGAAGATTCCACTGGAGTTTAGTTTTACAATGCAAAATTAGGTATCTTTAGATTTCTTTTACTTTGATCTTTTGTTCATTATGGACCAAACCACGATTACCTTACTTGGTTTGGTGGGGAATTACTCCTCTGTGTAGTGTCCTAGATTTTAATGGGATTACTCAAATAAGTACCTTCTCAACGTTGCAAGAAAAAGTTCATAATCTAACCCATCTGAGTTGCATACCTTATCACATTGCATCACTGAATTCCCTTTAATGAATGGCCTGAAAGGTGCTATATAAGTGTAGTATGATTGATTGATTTTAAACTACTATATGAGAAAAACTTTTGAAATCAAAACACAAAGTGATACAGACGAAAACATTGACTAGATCCACTTTTGACTGATCATTTCTAAACATCATATTAATTACCTTAAAGACTGTCCAGCAGAATTTGTGTATGAACTTCTTCAAACACGGAAATCTCCTGAGGTGTTTCTGGCATTAAATGGAGAGCTTAACCAAGTTCTAGAATTTAAAATATGATCAGGCTGTACAGATCAAGAAATTGATAAAGTGAAATCTATAATTATTTTTATGTAACAACCTGAAAGTTTGAGAAATGTTTGCACTATGCTACTGTCAGGTAGAACAAGTACATACAAAAACCATCAGTGGATTATTTCAACATAAGTACTCTGCCATAAAGACGAAGAGGACAGTGAAAGCATGTCTTCACTCACCTCACTGAAGATCGATGTTCTGGCATTTGATTTAGTGGGCCTAGTATAGAATTGTAAATGGAACACTAAGAGCAGATCCAGCCAGAGCCTGTATTCCTCAAAGTCACAAAGAGTAAGGGAAGCTCATGGGAATGTTTGCACCAGTCAGTTTCCCACTGTGTGGATGCTGCCAAGCTTGGCTTAAGTTACACAACTCCAGCTACATATTTTACATAGCTGGAACTCCAGCTACATATTCTGCGTAGCTGGAGTTGTGTAACTTAAGCTGAGCTTCCAGGTCTAATGCAGTCCTGGCCTGAAGGCACTGGGGGAAAAATGAATTGAGTGTAATCATAGAATCATAGAATACTAGGACTGGAAGGGACCTCGAGAGGTCATCGAGTCCAGTCCCCTGCCCTCATGGCAGGACCAAATACAAGTAATGGCAAAACAGAGATTGCACCTCTAAATTCTGAGTACTCACTGATCCAGAACAACAACAGTGTGGTGTGGTGAAGAGAAAAACATGTAAAGAAAATTTTGGTTGCTGGACTTAAGATCCTGAAGCAAAAGGACACTGCCAGATTTACTGTGAGGTGGCTCTTTTACTTATGGTTTTATGCTTATGAATTCTGCTTGCAATGTTTTCCCAAAATAATGCTGGGTTTCTTCCTGCCTTTTAGTAAAAGTTTCTCTTCTGCATTCACACACTGTCTTTGTGAGAGGGGAAGTATTGCCTCTTACGTTATGTCTACACTACAAAGATAAATTGGAAATAGAAACGCAATTTGCAGCACGCAAATGGTGTATCTTTTTCCGATTTACTTCCTTAAGTGGTCTTTCTGAAATTTGGCCCATCTACATGCAGCCAAATTTCAGGAAAAAAACCTCTTTCAGAACATTCCTTCTTCCTCAGAAAATGAGGCTTACAGTGATGCAGAAAAAAATGCATTCCTTGGATGCGGCAGAGCTTTTCCGGGATACCAGAGGTATCCCGGAAAAGCTCAGCAGTCTATACGTAGCCTTACAGGCATCTAGGGGTAGTATGTAATTGTCTCAGGTTGTTTAAGACAGTTCTGTGTTATATTGTTGAAAAAGAACTCCTAGATATTAAACCTGGTCCTTGTTGCTGCTGACACTGACTGACAGAAGTGTAACAAATCCAAGTCAACTGCTGAGGGCCATCAACCTTACTGAAATACACTGCAGACCACTCTTTAAAACCAATTGCTGTGACATCTAGGATGTGACACTAGGTGGCCACTCCCACCTCCATTGACTGTTAGATTTGGGAGTTGCACGTGAAGGTCCTCTAATTGAGGGTGACTCCTGGCAGCAAGAGGTATCAATCCCTCTCCACCCACCATCTCTGTAGTAGGTTTTATTTGTGAGGCATTGTTCCTATTTCTTGAAGGACATATACCAAAATCAGGAGATTAACCCAGTGCCTCTCAAATGTTAGTTAGGAAAATATATTTTTCATTCACCTCTATTGATATCCTGTCAATAATTTAGAAAATTATTCCTGCATCACCCTAATCACTTAAAAGATATAAATATCATACTTAGGAAAAATCCTGTAAAATGTAGAAGAGTTGATTACTGACTTTAAAGTTCTATCTTCAGAATCTGAGCCAAGTTTTGAGTGTGAGTCCCCAGACTATTACGTACACAGAGGAATAATCACAGAGGAAAGGAATGGAGAACATGGGGGAAGTCTGCAGAAAATGAGGCTGGAATGACTAGTTTCTTCCTTTGGTGTTTATCAAGGACAAATCACCTTTGCTTAATGAATTGATATTGACACATGAATTGACACACGAATAGACCAATGGCCCACTTAGTCCTTTTCCTAACAGCAGCCTAATATGAAGTGCTTTGGAGGTGAGGGAGGCAAAAATTAATTCCCATTAATATGAGAATTAAATTGGAGTCATCTCGTTGCAGGGAATAATTGTTAATAGCCAGAGAGGTCAGTTGGATACTGAAAGATAAAGGTCTGCTAAGGTATCTGTTTAAGAAAACAGAATTTCTAAGACTTGGGAACAAAATGAACTTTTCACTGAGTGAAATTCTCACTGAAACTGATTTTAACCAAGATTATGTATACTCTTGATACATGCACATGTGTGTTTTCACTTGTTCAGCAGAGAGTTTGAATTTCTTGTGGAGACCACCAACTTTGCCAAACATGTTTCAGTTCCCAAAAAGCTGGAAATATATTTAACTCATTCAAGCCACGTGCAAGAAGTAGCAAGAATGGGAAATTACATAATGATAAAATTATTGAAGGCCACTGTGATAGAGTCAGCATTCACCTCTCACGATTCTCAGGTGATTTCTCTAGCCCTCCCTGGGGTGAATCTTTAAGCTGAGGTATGCAATAAGCCAGAGGTGGTTTGCCAAGGTTAGCCCCTGGAGGGCCACGGGTACTTTATTTACCTCTGCATCCACAGGTACTGCCACTTACAGCTCCCGTAGAAGCAGTGTTCCAGTCCAGTCTACTTCCCATAATTCCCTTAAACAGGAACAGTAATCTGCTGCCAATGGGAGCCATAAGCAGCTGTACCTGTGGATGCGCAGGTAAATAAAGCTCCAAAGACCCACCAGGGGTTAATCTTAGCAAACCACATCTGGCCCACAGGGTGCTTATTTCCCACTCCTGCTTTAAGTACTCTCAGCCCTGGTATGAGGCTATATCCACAGGGTCTCCCTGCGTGATACTATTTTCCTGAGGCCCTCCCCAGGTTCAGTCCTTGCATCCAGCCAGGAGCTCCCTCAGTGTTCCACCAGTTGCTGCTTGCAAACAGACCTTAGCTCAGTCAGAGCAGCCAGCCAGAAACCTCTCACTCTTGCTCTCGTAGTCCATGCCCCCTCTCAGCTGTTGTTGTGCTTGCAGTTTCTTCAGTCAGCTGGGTCCTTCTCCAGCTCCCAGTAGCAGCTCAATCCAATAACTCGTAACAGATCTTTTTTTTTGTTCTATTCTGCAATTCCATTTTAGATAGCCCCCTTGAGCCCTGATTGGTTGCTTCCCATGAAGCCATGCTAGCCTGCTTGGAGGACCTTTCCATTGCTTCCTTCTGGGGATGGATGTGGCAGAGCCCTGAGGTCTTCCCTCCCTTCACAGCCAAATTCTGCTCCTGGTTTCGTACATACAACACTATTACACAATAGGATTAACAGGTGCAGTAGCAGGGAAAGTGTAGCAGAGATTTTAATTATTCTGACCAGTATTCTGAAGAGACACATTTGCCCAGTAAGATACTTGGTTTTGTTTTGTTTTTTAATCAAATTCCTGTGTAATATCATAGCTGCCATTAGCAAATGGGCACCATTGAAAGCTCAGTTAAGTTACCAAAGAACTCCTTACCCTCATCAGCTTAGCCTGTCATTTCTTATCAAGTGTATTGTTCTAAAATGTTCCTACTTCTTATCAAAGATTTTCCAATAAATATTAATAAAAATATGATGAATTTCTCAACATAAAGGAGAGAGGATTTTCATTATAGCTCTTTTGGAAAATCAAATTTTGGACTGTTCAAAGGAGGAGAAAATATTTACCTCGTTATGACATGTATTTTCTGTTTCTCATTACAAATAACTCAAATCCAGCATTTCAGTCACAGTGGAGTATTTGAATGAGATGTACAAAACCAGTGGATGTCAATGCGACTTTTGGTATTAACACGGATGTTATATGTATTTCATATGCACTCCACTGTAATTAATTATTGCATGTACCAATAAAAAGAGTTGTAGAGGAATGAAAGAAAAACAGTTGATAGATAGAATTGCATTGATGGGTTCTGCTTGGTTGGTAACATTAAGTGGCAGAATGAGAACAGTTTTTAAGATATGATTAAATATAGATTTTATCAAAGGAGCTGTAAAACATTATAGCTTTAGGCTCTTTAAATTCCATACCCATTCTGGGATTCCAAAAATAAAGCACCAACTTTTTAATCTGGAGATGACAACATTACTATGTTGCATCAATTAATTCACTCTCCTAAATGCATTTCATTTTTCATTTGCAATACCCACCTAGCATTATTTTAAAAAATGACATCAATGGCTGTTAGAGCTTCTTACTTACTTGCAAACTCCTAAGCTCCACCTATTACTATAGAAAATTCAAATAAAACAGCAAGTATCTGTAATATGGCCCTGCATCTTATTGCATTCTTGTTTATACTGATTTTACGTTGACGTCAGTGGGGTTACTCCTGATTTAAGTAAAAAAAGAATCATCACCTACTCGACACAAACATACATAGAGCTTATTGCCAAATCTAACACAATACATCTTAAATAGAATTGAGTGAAACTCAGTGGGCTTTTTTTCCCCCCAAGTCAAAGGGAATGTTTTCTTTGGACTTGTTCCACCGGAGTTCACATACTCTGAGTAAAGCTTATAGTTTTCTGGATTGAATTAATCCCATTTGGGACCTTCAAGTGTAACTGTAATACAAATACAAATAATTAATAACAATAACAATAATAGACTCCACCAAAACTTTGACTGCCAACACCCAAGAACACAAGGGGTTCTCTGAATGAATCAAGACTTTTCTGCATACTCAACAAAACACGCAGAATCTATGTTTATGTCCACTCTCACCCCTCTGCAAGTGGCTCAAATACAATAAACCGCACATATTTCCATCTGAATTCCCTATGGGTACGTCTACACTACAACGTTAATTCGAACTAACTTAGTTCGAATTAGTTAATTCGAACTAAGCTAATTCGAACTAACGGATCTAGACTAAAAAACTAGTTCGAATTAGCGTTTTGCTAATTCAAACTAGCATGTCCACACAGAGTGGACCCTGAACTGGGCTTAAGGATGGCCGGAAGCAGTGCCGGCAGGGCATCAGAGGAGGACTTAAAGCGTGGAGATGCTGCCTCAGGCTAGCCCAGGGCTGCGCTTAAAGGGACCCGAACCCCACCCCGGACAGACAGTTCTCAGGGGTGCCCCGCTTGCAAAGCAGTCCTGGCTTGGAGTGCCCGGACTACCCACCCTGGGCACATCACACCACTCGGCCATCAGACCGGATGCACATGCCGCAGGCTGCCATCTGGGGAGAGGGGGCAATTGGGGGACTGCAGGAGAGCTTCCACCCCTAGAAGCCCGCAGAGCCAGCCCAGTCATCCCCATCGGGGGCTCGTACCCCATTCCTCCCTCACCTCCTTCCACTTACCCTTCCCTAACCCTCTTCTTGATGTACAAAATAAAGGACATGCGTGTTCAAAAATAGAAACTCTATTTATTTAACAAAACTCGGGGAAACTGGGAAAAGGAGGTGGGAGAGGGGAAGAGAGAGGCTGGGAGAGGGGAGGGGGAAAACTGGGAGGAGGGAGCTGAAAGGGGGAAGCAAGGGAAAGGAGGGGGTGGGGAAACTGAAGGATCGGGGGGGGGTCTCGCCGGGCCGACCGCCTCCCAGTACGGCGAGGGAGGGGGCCTCGGCGTCCCCCGGGGGATGGGGTGGAGGGTGCGGAGGTTGAGGTGGGGGGTGTGGACATTGAGGAAGAGGTTGTGGGGGTTGAGGAGGGAGAGGTGGGAGGGGGAGCAGGAGTGGGAGGAGGGACAGCAGTTGGGGGGGCAGCAGGTGCAGGACCAGTACGGGGCACCATGCTCTGCAGCAGGAGCTGCAGGTTGGTGCTCAGCCCTCAGAGCTCAGCCAGCAGCTCGTGGCGGACCTGCAGGTCTTCCCTCATCCACGCCTGTAGTGTGCAGTGCACGGCTCGCAGGGCCCCAAGGTGCTGGTCCCTGTATTCCTGCTCCGTGCTGGCAGTCCGGAGCAGGCCGCGGGTGCAGGAGCATGTCCCGGGCGGGGTGGTGCGCCCTGCACGAGCAGCTGGTGCAGCTGTAGAGACAGAAGAGAAGTGGTCAGTTCTCCCTGGGGACGCACAGGATGATGCCCAGCCCCCTCCCCAACTCCACAATGTGAGGGTGACCATGTCCTGCACCGTCACAGCCGCTGTGCTTGTACAGAGGCCATGGTCAGGATGTCTGGCTCTCCCCGGGACTGGGAGCTGCCCCAAGACCGCACCCATGTTCCTGTGCCATGTATAGTGTGGCCGGGGCGGTGGGGGGGAAGGGGAGATGTCCCCTGCCTCCGTGTAGAGGGGACATGTGAAGGGAAATCATCCTGCTGGGTCCTGCCCCGGGGTCGGGAGCATGTCACATCTCTTTGCACAAGCATGTGCCTATTGGGCAATGGCCCCTGGGTGTCACGCAGCTGGAGCCACCTGCCCAAGGGTGGCATGGCACGTGCTCGCACGTGCACAGGTGTCTGCGTGATCCGTGGAAGGCATGGCCCACGCGCGCGGTCCCTGGTCTCCCTCCCACCTCCCTCCCCCCCCCCCCCGAACTACTTAATTCAAACTACTTACCCGGTACGGTCTCCCTGGACGACACTGCTGGCGGTGACCCTTCTGGTGCGCCCAGGTCAGGGCCCTCTGGTCCCGGCTTGATGTCCCCCGGGCTGGCATGGACCGCCCTGCCCCCCAATAGTTGGTGGAGGGCAGTGAAGTAGGGGCAGGTGGCAGCCCCTGCAGCGGCGCCGCCCCTTGTGGCCCTGGCGTACGCCTGCCGCAGCTGTTTAACTTTAATGCGCACCTGCTCCTGGGTGCGCCTGTGTCCCCTGCTGGCCATGGCGGCTGCTATGCGCCCATAGACGGCCGCATTCCTCCTCCTAGTGCGGAGATCATGGACGTTGGGGGCCTGCCGTGACCAGGAGGCCGTGCGCCGTCCACAGCCCCTGGCTGGCCCCTGGGTGCTGGGGGACTGGGCAGGGGACGTCTCACTGGCACTGGCTGCCTGGCTCATCCTGCAGCCACTGGTTCGGGGCAGAGACTCCTGGCAGGGCTGGCTGACTCTAGTGCCGTCTGGCCAGAGTCTACCCCTTTAAGGGCCCGGGGCTGGGGGAGAGGAGAAGAGTTTTCCTGGTTGTGCCCAGAGAGGCCACCAGGGGGAACCTGGGAAGGGCTAGCCTCCCACTAGTTCGAACTAAAGGGCTACACAGCCCTTAGTTCGAACTAGCTAGTTCGAACTAGGCTTAATCCTCGTAAAATGAGGTTTACCTAGTTCGAACTAAGCGCTCCGTTAGTTCGAATTAAGTTCGAACTAACGGAGCGCTAGTGTAGCGCCTAGGAAAGTTAGTTCGAACTAACGTCTGTTAGTTCGAACTAACTTTGTAGTGTAGACATACCCTATCTGAAGTTGGCAGTTCCCATAATTTTTCTCATGACCTAGTTTTTCTGCAAATCAACATGATGCAGAGACACACGCCTATTTTTTTCTGACTCAAAGAGTTACACTTTCCTTCAATCTTTATTGGAAATGGTTGTGCCAGCATGACTGCTAGTAATTATCCTGGATCTTAAAGAGGTTCAGCACCTGAGCCAAAGGTGCCCGAACAAAAGAATTAGGGTTCCTTTACAGTCTGTTACTAAACTATAAGTAATTAAGGTTCTAGGTCCAAACTTTACAGTTTGGTCTTCTCTCTACTTTTAAAGAAGTAGAGAGAGTAATTCATGAAGCCATGAATTATTCCAGGTTTTGTCTGCAAATTTGGCTTAGATTAATTTGAACAATTTACTAACCTTAGGACTTCAGGTGACAACTCTCCTCTGATAAGTCACACAGTGGTTACCTGAATGTACGCAAGATAACAGGAATCTTACATGGCTTTCAAAACTGGAAGTAAAATAGAAAAATATAGACAGGAAAAACTAACACGAGTCAGAACAAGGATGACAAACTGAATTATTTACATCACTAAAATCAATACTGACTGACTTGAGAATTTGATCAAACTCACAACTTGACTATCACAATTTGATTAAAAATAGCTATATTCTAGACTCATTAAGATTAAATGGTACATTATGTGTCAGTACTTTTAAGCATAATATCAGTTTTATTCTAGGGAAGGTTCCAACTTATTAGTAAGCATGCAAAGAAAAACCACCTAGATATCTGTATGGTCTTATATTTTCAAGTATTTGTTTAGTATTTCCTACCAACAATGGTCTTGTATTAAATAAAGTTTTTCTGCACTCTTTTAGATACTTTTAAAATAAAATCTCCATATTAATTACTCACAACTCTAATTGCTCTGAAATATTATTCTACCAAATAAAATTGAAAATTAGGAGCAAAGTCTATTTATGGGTGCAAAAAATTAGAAATAAATATTCAACATGTCTTTTTAAGTCATATGCTCAGCCTGTTTTGAATAATAAGACAGGACAAAGTCATTTGCACAGGAAAAGCTAATGGTTTCTGCATTTTGCTGCTGGTAAAGAATTGAAGGATGGCTGATTTGAATCTTCCTTCAATCTTCCATCAATAAAACAGAGACAAGGCAGATTCGAAAGCTGATCTGGGAGAGTCATGTTTTTATAATTGCTTTTTACCCTCAGGCGTTTGAAATCCAGAGGGTCAGAAGTGCTTGTGTTAGTGCTGGAGTAGTCCAAAAGGCCCAGTCAAAACCCTGAGATACAAATTAATTTGTTTGTGGTTCTCAGGTCTAATTTGTAGAAAAAAAACTATTTGCCACTTTCTGATGTTATGACCTAATTAAAGAGAGTTCTGTGTAAAATATATATGCAAAATTTTAAAAAGTAAGATTTTTTTGTTCAGTGTCATTTGGGAGACATTTCAAGTTATGGTATTTTATAACAATTTATAAAATAAATATAGAAATCCCATGGACAAAACCATTTCTTCCTAAAAATGGCTTTCTAAATTTCAAAACAGTTTAAAATAGGTACTAGTATGAATTATGTAGGCACACATAATGTCAAAGGAAACTGTCTGCTAGCCAACGCATCCGCGTGGAAGCCAATATCGTGTGGGAAAAGAACAAATAAAAGCATAATTTTGCTCTCAAAAACATTTAAATAATGTTGTATTAGAAAGATGTAAGGGAGTAAAGTACTATCAAGGGATACGCTTAATGGAAAAACAATCTAAATTGCTCAATGTTTTGCATTCTCCAAATGACAAGTCCTTTCTAAGTAGTAACTATAGTACAATCTCAGTATGATTTATAGAGCTAGGATCTAAAGTGTGCTCTTTTATTGCAAGAGACTATAATAATCAGTATATTGCACAACAAAGCTAGCATCCTGAGGAAATTGAATGTACAAATATTTGAATATATTGCAGTTGTTGTGCTAGTCTGAATCTGTTTGATAAATTTCTACAAATTAAAACACCTTCATATGAAATCTTACCTGCAATTGATAAATATAAGATCAGAAGTCTACAGAAGATTAAAGTGGCATTTCAAAGTATCCCCTGAATGATCTGATCCTGGATTTTGATGGAGCAAAACCAAAAGCTTGGCACAATTCTTGACATCCAAGCTGGTGTTCAGAATAAAAATAAAGATATCTTGTCATGTTATTCAGTATACCCATTAAGTAAACAGAAGCTTTTCACAAAAAATGATCCATGGTTGAGTTTAGTACAGTGCTTCTTAAGAAAACAACGGTGTAGATGCAGTTAGTGAAAGAATATTTCTCAACGGGTATGTCTACACTTGCAGCCTATTTTTGAATAGGGCTGCAAATGTAGGCATTCAGAATTGCCAGCCGGGCGCCATTTTTTTGAAATTTACAAGCCCGGAATAACCACCTATGTCTATACGCAGCAGTGAAATGGGCGTTCGAAATAAAGCCCTATTTTGAACAACCTGTTAAACCTCTTTACAGGAGGAATAACATGTAGTTTGAAATAGGGCTTTATTTCGAACACTCATTTCACTGCCATGTGTAGACGCGTGCAGTTATTCCGGGCTCGTAAATTTCAAAAATGGCACCTGGCTAGGAAAATGCAAATCAAGCATGGGATATTTAAATCCTGGGCTTAATTTGCAATTCTGAATGCCTACATTTGCAGCCCTATTCCGAAATAGGCTGCAAGTGTAGACATACCCTTAGATGAGGCTCTGCAACATAGATGTTATAATTACTTTGCAGATTTACACCACTAATGAATGTAACTACCTTTGAACAAGCCAGATTTAAGATGATAAACTAGATATCAAGAGAAAAATAACACAGATTTGAAATTACACTTTGAAAAAGTATTGAATTATAATTTTGACCACTTTACACATACTATTCATGCTCCTGTTTTAATACAATACAATTTTCCTCAGGAAAATACATGGACCTTCTGGGCTAAATAAATATATCTATACTTGAATACATTTACCCCCTCCCCCTCAAGTATTTTATATTATTTATGATGAATTTTTTCAAGTAAAGTAGTCTTCTCTGTTTGTATCCCTATTGTTAAATTTGATGTGTGAGAAAACTACCATACTATATCTTATTTTAGAATTACATCTGACCTATTCTGAATGCCCCTTGTGTTACATAAAACACTTGGGCTACATCTACACTGGCCACAATTTCCGGAAAAGCCATGCAAATCAGGTAAGTCAGGATAGGGAAATCCGCGGGGGATTTAAATATCCCCCGCGGATTTAAATAAACATATCCGCCGCTTTTTTTCCGGCTTGGGGAAAAGCCAGAAAAAAAGCTTCTAGACTGGCGCGATCCTCCGGAATAAAGCCCTTTTCCGGAGGATCTCTTATTCCTACTTTGAAGTTTGAAGTAGGAATAAGAGATCCTTCGGAAAAGGTCTTTATTCCGGAGGATCGTGCCAGTCTAGATGCTTTTTTTCCGGCTTTTCCCCAAGCCGGAAAAAAAGCGGCGGACATGTTTATTTAAATCCGCGGGGGATATTTAAATCCCCCGTGGATTTCCCTATCCTGACTTACCTGATTTGCATGGCTTTTCCGGAAATTGTGGCCAGTGTAGACGTAACCTTGCTTTCTAAGGAGGAACTTAATGAATGTGAACAATAAATCACTTGATTTAAAATGTACATTTGTTTACTCAGCACCTCACTTAAAACTGTTCATTGACCTTGCTTGATAGGTGACAAGACAAGCTGACTGATGCAAACAATGTCCAACAACAGGAAAGGCTTTGAAACTTTGCAAAGTAAAGGATGGCCCCATAATAAAAATATAATGCCATATTAATAGCTTCAATCTGTCCATCAATAGGTTTAAGCTTGGAAGTAGATGACGATGTCTAACCATCAGAGAAGTATGGTTCTGGATCAGCCTTCCAAGTAGAGCACAGGGGAAGCAATAAACCTGTCACCAAGGCTGAGCTTGATAAGTGTATGGATTGCATGGTATGCTGAGACTGCCTACCATGGTATGTAGCCAACCTGCAGCTGCTAGCAGCAAATATCCCCAACAGCTTGTGATGGAACATTAGCTGGGGATGGGTTTGTGTTACTGTAGAGCAGCGGTGGGCAACCTCTGCAGCCCATTGGGATTCTTTGTGTGGCCCACGAGACATTTTGTTTATTGATGCCCATATGCAGGGTTGCCAGATTCTGCTGGTTTCTGTCCATGTAGCTTTTTTCCTTCTGGTATTACTGCAGTAACACACACATAAAGCAAGAGCATGTGAAGTGAGCTATGTGCTGACATCACACACCATTGACTGGGAGAGCCATTCACTCCTTGTACGTCCAATCAAAGCACTGCTCCAGTTCAATTGGCACATCCAGAAAATCTAGATATACACAAGCAGTTAGCAACAGTACATTATTCCAGGAGACCATCTTGGTTACAACAAATTTGCAGCCCTTTGAGAAGAAGGAGGACCACTCATACAGCCCAGTCACTAGCATAAGTTGCCTATCACTGCTATACAGAATTATTTCCCAGGAGCATGGGCTGCTTGCAGATTTAATCTAGAGGAAATGGTACATTCTCTAACATGAAGTCTTTAAATCATGACTTGAGGACTTTAGTAACTTGAGGACTTCAGTAACTCAGAGGTTAGCGGTCTATTACAGGAGGGAGGGAGAGAGGTTCTGTAGCTTGCAGTGTTCAGGTGATCAGACTAAATGCTCAAGATTGTCCCTTCTGGACTTAAAATCTGAGAGTCTGTGAGCATGTACTTCATGCATTGTCCTTAATCACAGAAAAGTCTCAGGGTATGTCTACACTACCCCGCTAGTTCGAACTAACGGGGTAATGTATGCATACCGCACTTGCTAATGAAGCCCGGGATTTGAATTTCCCGGGCTTCATTAGCATAAGCGGGGAGCCGCCATTTTTAAATCCCCGCTGCTTCGAACCCCGTGCAGCGCGGCTACACGGGGCTCGAACTAGGTAGTTCGGACTAGGTTCCTATTCCGAACTACCGTTACTCCTCGTGAAACGAGGTGTACCGGTAGTTCGGAATAGGCACCCTAGTCCGAACTACCTAGTTCGAGCCCCGTGTAGCCGCGCTGCACGGGGTTCGAAGCAGCGGGGATTTAAAAATGGCGGCTCCCCGCTTATGCTAATGAAGCCCGGGAAATTCAAATCCCGGGCTTCATTAGCAAGTGCGGTATGCATACATTACCCTCCTAGTTCAAACTAGGAGGGTAGTGTAGACATACCCTCAGCGAATAGGTGGATGAAAAAGAGGCTGCAAAATTAAGACCTGCTCCTATGAGGTTGTCAAAAAAGCTTGTAAAATAAACTGAAGACTGATAACAGCTATATTTCTTCTTATAATAATACAGAAACAACATACTTGTCTGAACAAAATTAAAATGAGTCCTTTTTGAGGCTACTTTATTTGCTTTGACAGCAAAGTTGAGTTTTAAGCCAAGATTCCAGATTGTTTTTCTGAAAACACTTTCCCTTGTCTGAAAATGTATATATAATGGATATGTGTTAACAGGAGTGTGATGCTGAAGCAATCTCATGAGAATACCTGCACCTCTGGGGACTCAGTACTGTAGTGGGCACTATACACCAATAAGATAGAACTGGTATTCTAGCAATATGGAGAATGCCTTGCCTTCAATTTGTACTGCACAAAAATACCAGCCCTCACTTGTAATTCTGCTATAGATGTGTGTTTTTCTTGTAGAGAGTGTTTTTACCTTTTTTGAGAACATGGAAGTGACAGTTTTGAATGTTCTTTCTGACTTCATATAGTATCAGAGTGTACAGTCATAATTTTACAGTACCTGGTTCCAAAGAAAGCTGGTGGGAAGTGTAAAATACTGTGAAAAAACTAATCTTAAAACTGGTTGTGTATGTATCCTACCACTCAATCTGTGTTAACTTTGCAATTCAATGTCATAACTTCTTCTTCAACAAGAAAAAATAAGTGTGCTAAAGCATAAGGGTAAAGATAGATATGTCCCATATAGTCACATATGTGAAAATGTACTAACAACATGTGTGCGCTATCAGTTATGGAGAGAATGAAAATAATATATCTGAGTAACAATAATTGATTGTTACTTGAAAAACATAAAAAAAGCTTTTGTTCTTCTGATGTTGACAGTTTCAAACTGTAGCTATTCAATTTGACTGAGGAGATGTAACATTGGGTCATATCCTCCAGTGACGTGGTTTACAGCTCTCCTCCTTTGTATGCCTGATTATTATACCTGTGCTATGCTGGTATAGGGTGGTCACAGCTACAAGGAGCTGTTTAGTGGTTTGAGCAGTGGCCTACTAAAACTAGGGTTGTGAGTTCAATCCTTGAAAGAGCCATTTAGGGAACTGGAGCAAATCTGTCAGGGATGGTACTTGGTCCTGTTGTGTGGGTGACGGACTGGACTCAATGACTTCTCAAGTTCCCCTCTATTTCTAGGAGATGGTATGTCTCTATATAAAAAACTTCACCTTACAGAGAAGAGCTGAGGTTCAGCCCAGTTAAGAGACCTGTTTAAGGTCAGAGAGCAAGTCAATGGCAGAGCTGGGATTAGAATACAAGGCCTACAAACTCCCCATCGTGCTTGCTCATGGAGAGAAGTTGGTACCTGATGGGTAAAATACAGAGCAATCTTGATGCCTTCATAAATAAGGAACAAGCAAATAATATCCATTTCAACATGCCCAAAGGTAAGGTCAACCGGAGTTGCAAATGAAGCCCGGGATTTGAATTTCCCGGGCTTCATTTGCATGTTGCCGGGCGCTGCCATTTTTAAAAGTCCGCTAGTTCGGACTCCGTGCCCCACGGCTACACGTGGCACAAACTAGGTAGTTCAGGCTAGGCTTCCTATTCCGAACTACCTAGTTCGTGCCGTGTGTAGCCGCGGGGCACGGAGTCCGAACTAGCGGACATTTAAAAATGGCGCCCAGCAACATGCAAATGAAGCCCGGGAAATTCAAATCCCGGGCTTCATTTGCAACTCCGGTTGACTACATTACCACCCTACTTGGAACTAGGGTGGTAGAGTAGACATACCCTTAGTGAGATAATGTGGCTTCAGGAGCTGATGCTATCCTTACATGTAAAAATAGGGGAATATCCAGTAGGAGTAGCAAGGTGACTTATCTTACCTATTTGGCAATAATGCAATACTTAGTCCAATTCTCTTTTCTACACTTCAAGAAAAATGTTGAAAATATGGAAAAGGTACAAAGAAGAGCCATGTAAATGGTTGAAGTCTTAGAAAATATGCCTTATGGTGTCAGACTCAAGGAGTTATCTTAATGGCCCACCATATCTCCTTGAGGCTATGTCTACACTACAGAATTTTTAAAAAAAACAGCCATTTTTCAGAAAAAACTTCACTTACGTGCACACTGCAATCGTGATCTTAATAAAAATAAAAATAAAAAATAGAGGGTTTTTTCCTACATTAGTAAGCCTCTTTCTTCAAGGAAGAAGCCTTTTTGTAAAAGAGCTCTTTCCGAAAAAGATGTGTGTGAACGAGGAAGAAGGAGTCCTTTCGAAAGAAGAGGAAAGAAGAAAAAGCACAGGTGCACTGGTGGCCAATCCATCCATAATCATCACAGCTTAAATGCGAGATAGTGTCTATTCAGTGTGGACACTATCTTTTGAAAAAGCAGTTCACTTTTTTGATGTGCTTTGGCAGTGTGGACACACTCCTTTGGAAGTCAAGTATCAGAGGGGTAGCCGTGTTAGTCTGAATCTGCAAAAGCGATGAGGAGTCCTGTGGCACCTTATAGACTAACTGAAGTGTAGGAGCATAAGCTTTCGTGGGCAAAGACCCACTTCGTCAGATGCATGTCACATGCATCTGACGAAGTGGGTCTTTGCCCACGAAAGCTTATGCTCCTACACTTCAGTTAGTCTATAAGGTGCCACAGGACTCCTCATCACTCCTTTGGAAGAAGTTTTTTCTGAAAAGCTTCTTCTGAAAGAAGCCTGCAGTCTAGATGTAGCCTGAGATATATATATTTCTGACATCTACAACGAAATAAGTAATTCCCATTCATAGATCCCATGGACAATATTGTTATCATGCATATTAGATTGTATACTGTATTATTGCAATACAAACACAATGTATACAGAAAACTTTCCCATTATAACTGCAATTTTTATATAGATACAAAATCCACTTTCCCCTCCCCCAAGAAAGAGCCTTTTGTAACCAGTGATAAGAGTAGAGTAGAAGAGTCCTTGAAGTTCACTTGAGAATTCCATTGTACTAATCTCATTTACCTGCTATCTGGTGAGATACCACAATAATGGATACAAGAGAAAAACTTACAATAATAGAAAGATACAATGGATTGTTTATAAGGCTTTTAAAATAAAAAGCTACAATAATTAATCACCAATAATGCAAAAATACACCAAATATTAGTTTTTAAAATGGAAAGATAAGATTATAACACTGCATATTATTAACAGGGTCAACTCATACACTGAACAGTTCAGTCCATTTGCAGCCTTTGGATATTTTCCATTGAAATTCATGGGGTTTACAGGCACCCATCTAAATTTAACTATTTGAACAATATAATCCATATATCAAAAGGAAAACCCGCACTGTTCAGACATTTTACTGAACTTTAGCATTAGACCAAGAATTCAATTTTAGAATCTGCCTGTAGCTCAAAAACAAAACAAAAAACAACCCTAGTGTAAAATACATTCCATGAAGAGAGATGCAAGTTTCTCATTTATATTCGACTTTGGATGAGATTTGGTAAATGGAGGCCCTTTCACAAAGTGAATATTATAGTGAGGCCATAACATTTTACTAACACGAATTCATAAAGTGACCCTAGAGATCAACAGTAAAACAAAATTCTATAATAGGCTTAAATAGCAAAAATGTTCAGCATTTCTGTTGTCTTCCCAAATATGTTTCATTTTGCATAGTTGCTTCAGGTGAATATTCCCCTATAATCTCTGGCCTGTTAAGAATAAAATACAATTTCAATCAACTAAAATCATGAAGCATTCTTGATAGCTGTACATTAGCTTTTTACAACTGTCTTGGTTTTATACTGTCTCTTACAGAGAGGCTTTCCCCCTCCCCATATCTATAAAAAGGTAGGTAAATTAAACAAATTATGAACTATACAGTGGTTGAATACTTTGTAAAATTGTAGAACCAGCTTTTAGAAACCTTTAATGTTTCATCTCCCAGAGGTGAAATGCCAGCCTCCATTCTTGTCTCTTTCACTTGCCCTTGCCACTTCAAAATGTGTCTGGAAACAGCTCTGCAGATGGCCTCCTATGTTTTACAGGAAATATTACTTAAACACTGAAAAGGATCAAATTTCTCATGTTACGAATTACAAACCTGGATTTCATTTTCTCTCTTTTATTCTCCAAAACCATTGGAAAAATGTTACTGTTACATATGACACTAAGGAAGCATTTTAGGTACTTTTTAATATACCATTTGTGCAAGAAAATAAAGTCTATACTTTGGAAATTTAACTCTATTTTTCATACAAAATTGTGGCTCATCAAAGCAAATCCTAAAAAGCTTTAAAGCTTTCTATGTACTAAATATTGTACATAGAAAATATTGTATAGGATTTCCTTTTTTTTTTTTTTTTTTTTTTTTTTTTTGCTTTTCCTATGAATGAAAAACAAACTTTCATTTAGCTTTCATTTGGCTTCATAGCATTTGAAGCATTTCTTACATATTGACCTTGGTTTATGTATTTTGCACAGATTCATTAAGGCCATGGGGGTGCCATTGCCAGAAAATGGTTAGCATTAGTAAAACACACAGTTAAAATAGTAGCAGGCGATGTCAGTTTTACTGGAGCTGACATTAATGACCTGTTCATAAGGGGCAATTTCCACCCGAATGTCATGTTCTTTAAATAGAAAGAGCCAGGAATACACATTTTCTATGTAAAATAACCTTTTTATAATTCATTAAATCCCCTTTTCCCCTACATTTAAGTACACACCTCTCCGAGAGAGAATAGAATTCTAAATGAAGACATAGGAAATTAAAAAGTAGGGTCCCTTGAACTAGCTCATTAATATTCATATTCAGGGAAAGGCCAAACTTTTTTTTGTTAACAAAGAAGGTTAAACACCTCCGTGCAATCTCCACTTTCCTTGCTGCTCTCAGGTTGCTGTATGTGGTGTCTGCCTTTGTTTTATATCATTAGAATAAAATAACCTTGTCATTTTATCGGTTACTCCAGACATGTTGCTGAGCTGCACTCTTTCATTCCCCATCTGCCAAACCCATACCCTTTCACAGAGGCCAAATGAATGAGCTTTGTGTGAGGGTTTCCTGTGGTGAAAGGATTCACCCTTACATATCATGAAGAGTTGATCTGCAGCCCATGTAAAAGGCTATGTCCTTCTCTTTAGGCAGCAGAGCTATGAAGCCACAAATATAGGACCTGATTTTTGTAAGCAGTGAGACCCATGATGCTAATTGAAATGAACAGGAGATACAGGCACTGAGCACCTTTGAAATACAGCTCATACCCTAGTACCTATTGTGATGGTGCAGTTAAAGCTACAACAGAGAACTACCCCACAGCATGGTGAGCTGAGGCTCTCAGCGCAGATTCTTCACGAACTGGGAACTCCATCCCCCCATCCCCCCCCCCCCCCCCACACACACACACCATGGCTTCCCAGGCCTTTGCATGGATTTTGGATCACTAGCATGGATCCTTCCCACAACCCATCCCCAGAGCCTCTTCCATGCTAACACATCTGGAACTGATATGTAAGGACTCTGTGCAGTATGGAATACTTCTGTGGAAAACTCCCTTGTCTGGCCTTCCCATCTGGCTTAAGTAATGCAAGATAGCCTTGCATGGACTCTCCAAACCTGGGTGAATTTTACCCTTTCTGACTCAGTTTCCTTACCTTTAAAACTGTGCTGATACTCAAACCTTACGGGGACATTACAAGGCTAAACAAGTGTAACACTCTTTACAGAAGGAAGGTGAAACATAAGCATAAAATACTATCGAAATATTATAGCTGTAATTTTAAAAAAATCACAGTC